>NC_069504.1:634262411-634562411 GCF_027579735.1 Bombina bombina
GTAGATTTGTTTTCAGGCAACTTGGCTCCTACAGTAACATCAGAGGCAGGGTCAGTTTGAGACATCTTGAAAAATGTAACAAAAAAGAAAAAATAACATTTAAACAAAATATCCAATTTCCACAAAATAGCAGTTTCAGGAATGGGAAAAAAAGGCTTATATGTAAAACAAAAGCAAATATCATAGCCCTCTGAAACAAATGAAAGCAGAGAGCAAAAGAGGGAGAAGAGGGAGAGACTTAAAGGGCCACTGTAAGTAAATATTTTCTATGCCTGTTACTAACTAACTACCCCAAATACGCTTTTTATCAATAGCATTTCATTAACATATCTCTACCGTATATCAGAAATCTTGTCTGCAAATTTAATTGTTTTCCAAACCCACTCCGTGGGTATCCTTTGCTCTGTACCAATCCGTTTACAATACCTAGGTTTCAAAATGGCGCTTTAAACACAAAGTTATTGGTTTAAGTATTTTGAACACACAGTGCTGAAAATAGTGGGCAGGATAAAGTGACATCATCGGTGAATAAAAGATATAACTTTTAGAACGTTATGAAACTTTGTTTTGGAGAAAATATAGGTCAGTAGGTTTTAATTAATGTTTATTAACTTTAATATGTTAGTTGTTTAGCTTAAAAATTATAACAGAAAGTAATCCTTTAATATAAAAACATTTTTGGCGCCAAAAATGACGCCAACAAAGATGACGCAAATGCTGAGAAAAAAACTTTTGGCACTAAGGTTAACAGGAAATGACACGATTCGTGTCATAACAGGTGTGACTTCACAGCAAAAACAATTTGCATTAACAAAGACGCAAGAAATTACGTGACTTGCGTCACAACAAATGCAACGTTTGCAGCAAAAAAAATTGCGCCAACAATGATAGAAGTATTTTGCGCCATTGCGAGTGCCATTGCGAGCCTAATTTGTGAAAAAACTGAAGTTGAAACCCCAGGTAAGAAAAAATTTCTCCCAAACATAATTTTCCATGCTGAAACTGTTAGACTGCAAAGGGAAATAAACATAGACCTGACTCATGGCAAATATATGCAATATATATTTAAAACTTTAAAATATAAAGTGCCAAACATAGCTAAAGAGTGTCTTAAAAAAAGATATATACTTGCCTGAAGACACTCATCCACATATAGCAGACAGCCAAACCAGTACTAAAACATATAAGCAGACGTAATGGTAGAGGAGTATAATGTCGATCAGTAAAGGGAGGTGGCAGATGAATCCCCACGACCGAATTTACAGAAAGCCTTAGAATAGATTTCCCATAGGTGAAAACATGGCATCATTAGGCAAATACTCCCTTCACATGCCTCAGACAAACACTGTACTTTGAGAGGAACTGGGCTTCAAAATGCTTAGAAGCGCCTTTCACAGAAGAAATCAAGCATGACTTGATTCGCCATCCTCCAATGAAGGCAAAGTTTGTAAAACTGAAGTATGAGTGAGGTGGGAGGTGTATCTATAGGCATTTTGAGGTTTGGGAAACTATGCCCCCTACAGGTAGGTATGTATATCCCATACGTAACTAGCTCATGGACTCTTGCCACTTACATGAAAGAAATAAAGTTTGCAAGGAAGAGGGAGGGATGGGAAGCTACACTATGGAATAAGTATGGAATGTGAGGGGGCACCCTACCTAATGAATGCAGGGAAGGGGAGGTAGGGGCCCCACTACACTACAGAATTATTTTAAAAATCATAAAAAATAGGTTTAAATGTGTATTGAAAGACAGCTGCCTATACATAAGATGGTGTGTTTCATTAGGAGGGGAGGGTTAAAGAGCTGTTTGTGAGGGATCAGGGAGGGTAATGGGGGATCCTACACTTCAGAAAATGAAAAAAAAAGATTAATTTATTAATTAAAAGAAAGAAGCCCTAAAACTTCTTACTAGTAGACTAGTAGTCTGCCAGTACCTAACATGGTGGTGAGGAGTGTGGGTGGGGCGGGGGAAGAGAGTTGTTTGGAGGGATCAGCGAGGTGGGAGATGTCAGGTGGGAGGACAATACCTATATTACAATATTATTACCTTTAACAGCTAACTATTTAACTCCTCCACTGATGGGAATTTGAGAAGTGTGGTGTGCAGCTGTAATAAGCTCCCTTCTAATTACCAAAAATCTATAGCAATGCTATTTCTGAACAAAGAGGATCCCAGAGAAGCTTATACAACCATTTGTGTTTTGACTTCACAAGCAGTATGTAAATAGTTTCAGTGAGAAATCCAAAGTTTGTGAAAAAAAAGGGACAGTAAACACCAAAAATGTTATTGTCTAGAAAGATAGATAATCCCTTTATTTACCATTCCCCAGTTTTGCATAACCAACACAGTTATATTAATATATGTTTTCCCTTTATGATTATCTTGTATCTAAGCCTCTGCAGACTGCCTCCTTATATTAGTTCTTTTGACAGACTTGCATTTTTGCATTTCAGGCAATTAGTGCTGACTCAATGGGAAGAAGCACAATGTTATCTATAAGGCACAGATGAAGTAATGCCCTCTAGCTGTGAAAAACTGTCAAATGCATTCAGATAAGAGGCGTCCTTCAAGGGCTTAGAAATTGGCAATTGAGTCTACCTAGGTTTAACTTTCAACTAAGAATGCCAAGAGAACAAAGCTAATTTGAGGATAAAAGTAAACTGGAAAGTTGTTTTAAATAAAATGCCATATTTGAATCATGTAAGACTCATTTGGACTTTACTGTCCCTTTAATGATTGTCTTATATGAACGCATTTGGTGATAAAATGGTGGCATGGAATATACCAAAATGGCCCTAGATCAATAACTTGGGTGTGATAGAAAAAATTGTGATAGAAAAAATTGTAAAAATTCTCTGATACTTTGGGCAAGTTTTTCTATTAAATTCCCAGTAGAGAAGGAGTTAAAGTGAGAGATCTTGAAATATCTAGTGCAGAAATAAAATTTACAAGTTTTTAATCTTACAGTTTTACAAGCGTTGTGAAAATAATAAGTGAACAAATACATAAATATAATAAGCCATGAGAAATGTTAGGTAAAGGGATAGAAATCCCAAACTTTTTCTTTCATGGTTCAGATAGAACATACAATTTAGAAAAAATTTAAAATTTACTTCCATTATTATATTTTCTTCAGTTTCTTGTTATCCTTTTTTTTTAAAGCTTGAGGGTTGTTCAGGAGTGTGCACAAATTTGCAGCACTATATGGCAGCAGATCTGCAACAGTACATACATTAGTACTAGATGGCATGTTACCTATCTAGATATCTCTTCAACAACGAATAACAAGAGAATGAAGCAAATTTGATAATAGAAGTAAATTGAAATCTTTTTTTTTTTTAAATTGTATTCTCTATACTAATCATAAAAGAAAAATGTTGGGTTTCATGTGCCTTTAAAAGTCCATACACTTTCTATACAATTTAAAGGCAAATCTGTATAAAAAGTTTGAGATCAGATAGAATGAAATTGCCAGAAGTAATATTTTTTGGTATGTTCCATTGCTTGTGGTAATAACATACTTTAGTTATTGAGCAACTCTATGCAAACAGGTGTCTATCTTGTTGGCTCATCAAAAATACTGAAGGAGACTGAACAGTTCAGCACTTTCTAAACAATAAAGTCAGACTTCAGGTTTTAGTTAATATTGCAATTAGAAACATTCAGAAAGCCAATGGACTTTCTTAAAGCTAGATTATGAGTGGAGCGGTAGATTGTGTTCAAGCTTAAAGGGAAATGAAACCCAAAAATTTTCTTTCATGATTTAGATTCAACATACAATTTTAAACAACTTTCCAGTTTACTTCTATTATCAATTTTGCTTCATTCTCTTGATATCATTTGCTGAAGGAGCAGCAATGTACTACTGGTTTCTAAGTGAACACATGGGTCAGCCAATGACAATCTGTATATATATGCAGCCACCAATCAGCAGCTAAAACCTAGGCTCTTTGCTGCTCCTGAGCTTACCCAGATAAACCTTTCAGCAAAGTATAACAAGAGAAGAAAGAAAATTAAATAATACAAGTAAAATGGAAAATCGTTTAAAATTGTATGCGCTGTCTGATTCATGAATGTCTAATTATGACTTTACTGTCCCTTTAACTCCGTTAGACTTCGGCTCTTTACTTGTGACAGGTAGCGCACGTATTACAAGTCGAAAGTAAAAAGTAAAACTTTGAATATCGCAACATTGTTAGCGTATTCCCCCATAGACTTCAATGGAGTGTGAAAAGTGGAAAAAAACAAACACCCTTACTTACTTACGGGGTGCAAATCAGATTGCGTTTAACCAAGTGCACTAACCCAACATGAAATATTAATATTTCACATTCCAATGTTCTTCACATAGAAGAATATGTTCTATTTACTCATAAATACATATATATATATATATATATATATATATATATATATATATATATATATATATATATATATATATATGTGATTTTTTTGTGTAAAATATATATATATAAAATATATATCTATAATAACTCATTGTGTAGATCATTTAAAAAATCTAAACAAGTCAGAAGGCTTGCTTTTCCCAAAGGAAACATCTGGATACGTTGTTTCCAATGCAGCAAAGTTGTATTTTGCCCAGAATTCAACTTCACCCAGCAGTGATTCAGACCTACTCCCAGGTGATGAGTGGCAAAAACCACGAAATGGCTGCCTTGGGATGGTCTGAATCACTGTACTAACCCTAGCTAAGCTTAAAAGCTATGTATACAGTGATGCTATAGCGTAAAAGGAATCTGTGTAAAAGCAGACTGAATTAAAAAAGTGAGTCACTGTGAACCTAATTTGCATATCTTACACAGAACCCTTTGCTGCATTGGAAACAACGTATCCAGGTCTATTCTGTGGCAAAAGCAAGCCTTCTGACTTGTGTTTAGATTTGTTAAATGGCCTACACAATGAGTTATTTTCTTTACATTTTGTGCTTAGTGGAGGATTTTAAACTCACTTTTTACCTCCCCATAATTTTAAAAGTTGTCATACATATATACTGTTTTTATATATATAAATGTTACTGTCTGTTTATTTTAACTTATCTCACCCTGACCTGACCAGAATTGAACTTTCCTATTGGCCTTTTAAACTGGCTTTGATTTAGTAATCCACTAATTTAATGGACCCAGCTGATTGCCCTGCCTATATTTTTTACACTAGAATCCAAAATGTAGGAAGAAAATGCGCTCCAAGCCCATAAGAGTAAAAAAATCCAAGTCTTTATTTAAACACATGTAAAACCAAGTATAGATAAAAACGGTCAGCACAAAAGTGCAGAGTGCAGGTAAATGAACAGGTGCAGACAGCAAACGTTTTGTGCATATGCGCACTTGGTCACTGCTTGTCTGAGCACCTGTTCATGATCCCTTTTAAAGCAAATTCTTAAAGAGACACTACTCTTATATTTTTAATTACCTGATAATCTGTGTTGCAAGGAGCAAAAAGGCAAATGCATATATATACAGCTTTCCACAGCATATGTGTTTAAAAACCTAGCTATGGCTATATATGTAGAATGAGAAAAACAATTATATGTATTATTATCTACTATATATATATATGTGAGAAGCGAGCTATGTAGTAATATATGTGGAATAAGGAATAAACAATTGTCTGATCTATTTACTATTGTATAAAATAAATCCACTTTAGTCGGCTATACTGCTAAATAATAAAAAAGATAAGAGGAAAGAAAACACATGTATAAATGTGTTTAATGTATTGTAAGAATTACTATGAGGATCAGATACTTATGGAGAGAAGTTCAATTATACTCAGCTATTAGGCACACAAATCCAGGTCTCGCCTCATATTAAGGATGACTTGTTTGTAAATTGAATATCCATAAAATCTCCCTTTTGTCAAGAGACATCTCCCTATTTCCTCCTCTTCTCCAATGGGGGACAAAATCTATGCCCTGAATCATTAATGCTGATGTATCAGCATTATGCATGGTTTTGTAGTGTCTGGCTACTGGTGTATCAGAGTGATCATCTTCATTGGAGCGTAAATGCTCCAAAAATCTCTTTTTGTTTTCCCTGTATACTGTTTGGAACAGATTTTGCATGTGAGGAGATAAATAACATGGGTGGTCGCACAGTTTATATAATAGTTAACTTTATATTCTTTATTCGTAACTGTGGATACAAATTTTTCACCCTCTCTCGATTGAGCCTCACGTCATTTATCACTCAATCTGGCTAAAGGACTCCTGTAGAGCTCTGTTGTGCAGGTCTTGAATCTGTATCATTTCTCTGCTTTGCCTGCCTAGGAGCTGCCGGGGATCCACCAGAAGTTGTCATCAAGATACGCTACGGAACGACGTTGTCCGCACAGTGAATCTGAACTCACATACCTTGGGTGGACAGAACGGGCTCTCGTTTGCACTACCGGTGCCAGGACAACAACTATACGTTGTAACGGAATGAAAGACACATATTAAACAAGTAAAAAAACTTGCCGGCATTAATGATTCAGGGTATAGATTTTGTCCCCCATTGGAGAAGAGGAGGAGATAGGGAGATGTCTCTTGACAAAAGGGAGATTTTATGGATATTCAATTTACAAACAAGTCTCCATTGGGCCTTAATATGAGGCGAGACCTGGATTTGTTTGCCAAATAGCTGAGTACAATTGAACTTCTCTCTATAAGTATCTGATCCTCATAGTAATTTTTACAATACATTAAACACATTTATACATGTGTTTTCTTTCCTCTTATCTTTTTTATTATTGAGCAGTATAGCCGACTAAAGTGGATTGATTTTATACAATTGTAAATATATCAGACAATTGTTTATTCCTTATTCCACATATATTACTACATAGCTAGCTTCTCACATATATATATATATATATATATATATATATATATATATATATATTAGATAATAATACATATAATTGTTTTTCACATTCTACATATATAACCATAGTTAGGTTTTTAAACACATATACTGTGGAAAGCTGTATATATATATGCATTTGCCTTTTGCTCTTTACAACACAGATTATCAGGTAATTAAAAATATAAGAGTAGTGTCTCTTTAAGAATTTGCTTTAAAAGGGATCATGAACAGGTGCTCAGACAAGCGGTGACCAAGTGCGCATATGCACGAAACGTTTGCTGTCTGCACCTGTTTATTTACCTGCACTCTGCACTTTTGTGCTGATCGTTTTTATCTATACTTGGTTTTACATGTGTTTAAATAAAGACTTGGATTTTTTTACTCTTATGGGCTTGGAGCGCATTTTCTTCCTACATTTTTTGGATTCTACTACTACAAGAAGCACGTTTGCAGACGTGCTGGGAAGAGCTGCAGCTGCCTATTTCTTTCTTGGGAAATATTCCCCTTACCCTCTCTCCATTGAGCCTCACATCATTTATCACTCAGTAACAGAAAGAGAAAACCAATGGCACTACTTTTTTAGTGAAAAGATTATTATGCTGAAAAGCTCTAGATCTCTATATAAGACAGACTGGGAAGTATATCCCAGATCAGTGCTGTAGTATAAGAGTCTGTGGTGCTGTGTACTGTGTGTAGACTATGAAGGCTGGATGTGGTTAAAGAGATAACCACAGAAAGGAGTACACTTATAGCACTCGAGAGCTTGTAATGATATGATTTTATTAATCACAAGGCTCAGAGTGGTGCAATGTAAGTAAAGACAACACTTGTTCCCAAATATGCTAAATCTAACAAAATTTTAAAACTTAACGTTTATTAATTCACAGTGCTAAAATTTGCGGAAAACAAAAAATGAATTAAAAACACTTAACCAAAATGTGTGCTAAGTGAGATTATGTAAAGTAATAGAGTAGGCTAATAATACCAGGGTAAGAGTCTCTATCTATATTAGTCTCTGTAGGGGGGGGTCGTGTAGTATAGGTACGACCAACAGGGGGTTAAATATATTTATAAACGGAGTCCAGATCAGTATTTAGTGTTTAATACGTATAGTGCCCCTATATTGTGTGTCAGTACTGACTACAGCTAACTGGAGATTTCTAGATATAAACTGCCTTGGGATTCAATAACCCTTCTTTCAAATTAGAACCATTAGAGTAGTATTATAACTACGAAATGGTAACTAGAGGTGACATTAAGCAAAATTGACTCCGTAGAGTTGGGGTTAACACTTAAGTGTGTTCACTCAGAGCTAATCTGATGGATACCATATATAGTGGTGTTAGGTTGAATAAGGTAGGTTATAAGTCCTATACTGTGAGTCTACTCATGTATTATGCCACCTATAGGTGCAGTATATCATTAGGCATTGAGACCAGAGTTAGTGTGTGTATTATATTACTGACCTGCTTATTCAAACAGGGCTTACAAGATAACACGTAGTTAGTTACATTGGCTATATAATAATATAGGTTGTCAGAATCTCACAGACTGCGATTCTGAATTAATGTCACCCAGTAGAAGTAGTTTAATACGTATAATTGGTTGTGGCTAAATTGGCTATGTATCAATATTGGTTGTCAGGATCTCACAAACTGAGATTCTAAATTCATGTCACCAAATAACAGTAGTTTCAAACATATAATTAGTTGTGACTGAGATTTAATTGTGTCGTATGATTATTAAAGTTATTTCTATAGAGTTCAGTTGAATGATATAGCTTGTTGGTTATAGATATTTAGTTCAAAGTTCAATTGATGCAGTAATATGTATTACATATTTTATTACATTGTATCATTTTTGAATGTTCTCATGTAAATACAATTTAATTACTGAAGGAACTACCTGCAACTTTTCAGTTAAAGTTGTATGGTTTGTTAACATGTAGTAAACCACTCCTAGTGTCCTCTATTTTTGATATTATGTTAGCTGTGTCTTAGCTCTAAGAGAAATATCTTAAACTTTATTATTGATAAGCGTGTTAAAGTCACAGTATTGGTATCCTTAGAAAACAACACACACTGGTACTCTGTTAGTACCTGGTATTTAGATTTTAAATGATTGAGATTTAGTAGTATTTGTACATTTTCATGTCACAGTGTTACTCTCTTGTGAAATAACTCCCACCGCTATTTTGTTGGTAAGCGTTATTATTATAACGATATAAAGTCCGTTTTATTATTTTCAAATATCTCCCACCACTTTTGTGTTAGTAAGCATTGTTGTTATCACGGTATAAAACCAGTTTTTTACTATAAAGTATCTCCCACCGGTGCGGTGTTAGTAAGCATTATTGTAGTAATGATATAAAGCCGGTTTTGTTACTGGTTGTAGGCTGACAGGTAAAGCCCAATATCCCCCTTATCTACTTTTGGCGCTTTCGTGTTTAAATTATTTAAACGTTGGTGCAATCTTGCACACAAGCGGTAACTATAATTTAGAAAGTAGCCATTACTATATTGTAGCCAGTACTATATTGATCCCATGCCAGTCTTCAATACCACTGACCTCCCTTATTTTCGTTTCAGTTTGATAAAGACTCAAGTATATTGCCTCAATTAAATAACAAATTTACATTTAGCATTAATGATGGTTAGCTTCTAAAAATACAGGAGTTCGCAATGACTCCTCACCATTTCCCTAAATCCCTAACATGTTTCGCCGTCTAACACGGCTTTTTCAAAGGGTTATTCTGACAACCTATATTATTATATAGCCAATGTAACTAACTACGTGTTATCTTGTAAGCCCTCTTTGAATAAGCAGGTCAGTAAAATAATACACACACTAACTCTGGTCTCAATGCCTAATGATATACTGCACCTATAGGTGGCATAATACATGAGTAGACTCACAGTATAGGACTTATAACCTACCTTATTCAACCTAACACCACTATATATGGTATCCATCAGATTAGCTCTGAGTGAACACACTTAAGTGTTAACCCCAACTCTACGGAGTCAATTTTGCTTAATGTCACCTCTAGTTACCATTTCGTAGTTATAATACTACTCTAACGGTTCTAATTTGAAAGAAGGGTTATTGAATCCCAAGGCAGTTTATATTTAGAAATCTCCAGTTAGCTGTAGTCAGTACTGACACACAATATAGGGGCACTATACGTATTAAACACTAAATACTGATCTGGACTCCGTTTATAAATATATTTAACCCCCTGTTGGTCGTACCTATACTACACGACCCCCCCTACAGAGACTAATATAAATAGAGACTCTTACCCTGGTATTATTAGCCTACTCTATTACTTTACATAATCTTACTTAGCACATATTTTGGTTAAGTGTTTTTAATTCATTTTTTGTTTTCCGCAAATTTTAGCACTGTGAATTAATAAACGTTAAGTTTTAAAATTTAGTTAGATTTAGCATATTTGGGAACAAGTGTTGTCTTTACTAACATTGCACCACTCTGAGCCTTGTGATTAATAAAATCATATCATTACAAGCTCTCGAGTGCTATAAGTGTACTCCTTTCTGTGGTTATCTCTTTAACCACATCCAGCCTTCATTTATCACTCAATCTGGCTAAAGGACTCCTGTAGTGCTCCGTTGTGCAGGTCTTGAATCTTTATATTTTTTACACTAGCTTGGGGTGTGCATTGCACTGGGGGTGCATTGCCTGGGCAGTGTGAAATTTCATAAATGCGAATGAAGTGAGCATTTTGTAAGTGCAGCAATTAATTTAAGAATTTTACAAGAATTGAACAAGCATTGGACAAGGGACAAGACGCTAGGCAAGTACTCTTGTAATATGGTGTTTTATGTATTTCACTGTTTCCCTTTTTGAAAAATATTCCATATCATCGTGTTTATTTTCACTACCTCTTGTCTATTTAACAAACTCTATTTTTCATTTACTCTTTCCCCCTAAATTCATCGGCCCATCCCTTTTATCCTCACCTCACTTCTGCTCTCATGAACTTCACACATTTCTATACCCTCTCTCCCCCCAACTTACTAT
Organism: Bombina bombina; assembly: GCF_027579735.1. Classification (NCBI taxonomy): domain Eukaryota; kingdom Metazoa; phylum Chordata; class Amphibia; order Anura; family Bombinatoridae; genus Bombina; species Bombina bombina. The sequence continues at coordinate 634,273,326 of NC_069504.1, forward strand.
TCTCAATTCTGAAATTCTGTATCCACCTTATGTCACTCTCCCTCTTACTCCTACAAATGGCTGGTGATACTGGTGATATATCACCCAATCCCGGGCTTCCACAACTTCCTAAACTTGCCCACCCATGCATGCCTTGCTTTAGACCTTAACACCAGAAATTTGAAAACCTTATCTAAAATCCTTTTTGTAACTAACTAACTAACTAACACCACTTTTGCATGTGCACTCTGGAACTCATGCTCCGTGTGCAACAAGCTCACTTTTATCTATGACCTCTTCATCTCTTCATCTCCCACTCCCACAACCGTCTGGCACTCATAGAAACCTGGCTGTCTCACGCAGACACAGCTTACCTTGCTGCACTGTCACATGGGGTTCTCCACTTCATCCACACCGGAGGCCTGGAAACAGACAAGGAGCAGGTGGTGTATGTATTTTCCTTTCGCTGAACCTTTCAACAAATACAACCCATCTCTTCCCTTACATTTTCTTTATTCGAATCCCCCATGATTCCCTTATTCTCTCTTCTCCTGGCTCCTCAACTCAATTTCTCGATCATTTTTCATCCTGGCTACCTTATTTCCTTTCCTCAGACATCCCTGCTCTCATTTTTAGGGATTTCAATCTCTTTGATAAAAATACTGTTGCCCCTGCTGCAAAGAAACTTCTCCAGCTCACTTACTCTTACTCTTACGATATCCTCTCCTGCTTTAGTTAACCAGTTGAAACCCCCTTAGCATGTAAGCCTATGAGCCCATCTGCTTTGTAGATCACCTTCATGAGAACTGTTGGCAGGGTCCTCTATCCCTTTGTATCCTATAATTGTTATCTTGCATATTAGATCCATGTTTTTAGCGCTGAGGAATCTGTTGGCACTCAAATAATAACTGACAATATTCTGGCGGTGAAGTCTTCTTCTAAGCAGTGATATCTTCTATGAGAGACAACCCGGCGTGAAGCGCGGAACTGAAGACCGGTGACTGCGGAACTGAAGACCGAGCCATGGAGGGTGGAGTTCCTCTTCGTACAATCACCACCACACACTGAGGATTGAATTCAAGGTTCGTGTTTAAATATGGGGTACCTTGCATTCCTATTGGCTGATTTCAAGTCTTAAAATTCAAATCAGCCAATAAGATGAAAGCTACTGAAATCCTATTGGCTGTTCAATCCTCAGTGTGCGGCGGTGATCATACGAACAGGATCTCCATGCTCCATGGCTCCGCAGTCGCCGGTATTCAGTTCCGCCGTTGCCGGTCTTCAGTTCCGTAGTCACCAGTCTTCAGTTCCACGTCAGCTTGTTCCTGGAAGAAGATAGATGATATTGCCATTTGGAAGACGACTTCACTGCCGGACTTCAGGAACCGTGATTACCTATCTGGGGGTTAGACAGGCTTTTTTTTATTTTTGGGTTTTTTTTTTTTTTTTTAGATTAGGGATTTAATGGGCCTTTGTAAAAGAGCTGAATGCCCTTTTAAGGGCACTAAAAGAGCTGAATGCTTTGTAACTTAGTATTTTTTAATATAGGTAGTTAGGTTTAATTTAGGGGGTGTTAGGTTAGGGGGCTTAGTAATTTAATTATTTATTTTCGTAGTGGGGGCTTGGCAGATTAGGGGTTAATAGATTTATTATGTTTGTTGTGATGTGGTTAATGGCGGATTAGGAGTTAATAGGTTAATTAACTTTATTGCATTGGTGGGTGATGGCGGTTTAGGCGTTAATAGTTTTAATATGTACTTTGTGATATGGGTGAATGGTGGATTAGGTGTTAATAGTTTATTAAGGTATATTGCATTGTGGGGTTATGGTGGTTAAGGGGTTAATCACTTTATTAGGTATATAGCGATGTGGGGGGTTGGCGAATTAGGGGTTAATAGGTTAATTAGATGTTTTGCTATGTGAGGGTTGGCGGATTAGGGGTTAATATAGTTTATTAGTTATTGCTGTGGGGGTTGCAGTTGACAGATAAATAGATATTGCGCATGTGTTAGGTGTTAGTTATTTTCAGGAGGTAGATATTGCGCATGCGTTAGGTGTTAGTTACTATTTTCAGGGGGTTACGGTGCTCACATACTCAGCGCAAGTCTTGCTCTGCCTGCCTATGTGTGGCAAGGTGAAAATGGAGTAAAATGTCTCCATTTTTGCTGCGTAAGTTCTTGCGCTGAATATGTGATACCGATTTGCAACGTAGTTCTTTGTTAGCTTATGGGAGTAAAAATTGCTACCGACGGGTGAAATACACGCGCCGCATTTATATGTGGTACTGTATATATGATACCAAAACCGCGTAAAAAACGGTGTCACCGGCTCTTGCGGGCGACGGCGCATATGAAATCTTGCCCTACGAGCGTAACCCGACACACACAAAAAACTTACTACTAGCGCAGTTAACTCTGGCCCAATGTAAGTTGAAAGCTTTTCTCAATGGTATGGAGATGTTTGGGATGCCATTTTTTTAAATTGAGTTTAAGTTTCAAGCTTCCTTAAAGGGACAGTCTAGTCAAAATTAAATTTCTATGATTCAGATAGGGCATGCAATTTGAAACAAGATTCCAATGTATTTTTATCATTAAATTTGCATTTTTTTCTTGCTATTCTTTCCTTAAAGCTAAACCTAGGTAGGCTCAAATTTCTAAACTGTTAAAAACTGCCTCTTATCTCAGTGCATTTTGACAGTTTTTCAAAGTTAGACAGTGCTAGTTCATTATGCTCACTTCTATTGAGTTAGTACTGATTGGCTAAAATGCACATCCGTCAAAAGAACTGAGATAAGGGGGTAGTCTGCAGAGGCATAGATACAAGGTTATCACAGAGGTAAAAAGTATATTAATATAACAGTGTTGATTATGCAAAAATGGAATGGGTAATAAAGGGATTATCTATCTTTTTAAACAAAAAAAAATCTAGAGTAGACTGTTCCTTTAAGACTAGGGGGCCTATTTATGATAGGTCTGTCCAACATGATCCGATCAGCGGATCATGTCCGACAGACCTCGCTGAATGCGGAGAGCAATACGCTCTCCACATTCAGCATTGCACCAGCAGCTCTTGTGAACTGCTGGTGCAACGCCGCCCCCTGCAGATTCGTGGCAATTGGCCTCTAGCAGGGGGTTGTCAATCAACCCAATCGTATTCGATCAGGTTGAATTGCAGCAATGTCTTTCCGCCTCCTCAGAGCAGGCGGACAGGATATGGAGCAGCGGTCTTTAGACCGTTGCTTCAGAAACACAGGGCTTCAAGTTCCATACAGAGCTTGATAGATATGCCCCTAGAGCTACATGTCAATATGTATTGGACAATTTTTTTTCTCCTATAAATATTCAATATAATAATATTCCAGTAATAAGCCATTGACCCCAGATTCTCCTTTATATTATTTGCCACCCAACTGAGGGTTGGAACAAAACAGTTGCACTTCCTCAAACATTCATTTCTGCTCTGTTTCATTTATCTGCAAACATTCATTAGATTAAAAAAAATGTAGCTTTCTACAGGGTATACAAAATAATTGAGAACTTCTGGTAAAGAGACGTGTTAAATTTGCAAAAAAACAATAAAGTGTCTGCTGTATGTTTTTGTTCTAAATTTTATACATAGGTGTTTTCTTTTTTTTGGTGGGGGGTTGTTTTTGTTTTCTACTTTTTTTCTCTGGTCCCTAGTTATACTGAGTGTGAATTAACTGTCCTCTAAAACAACGTTTACAGCTTAGATACTGACAAAAATACATTTAAAAAATATTCAAAAGAATCTACCACTATATCTAATTCATAAACCAGCATGATCTAAGCTTTTATCATGCTGTTAGACACTATACTTGATATCTGACACCATTACCATTAGTAAATGTGCCAAAGTAAAAAGACTTAAGGTTTTATTGATAGGCTGTAAAATTGCCATAATGGTGAGTATGTTTCTAAGCACTATTTATGTCTACACTTGTTTTATATCTTTAACCATTATAGTAATGTAACTGTCATTGGAATACAAAGCAATGTCCAATTTAATTATCCAGATGTTTAGGACATCAGATGGAGCATTCAATGGATGGTGCTATTGGAACACAGGCATCCAGATAGATTCTGTTCCTTTATCCATTTATTATTCATTCAAAATAGCTCCAGTGTATTTGCTGCAATATCTATCTACACAGATTGTTCCTTTATGAAATAACTGCTTTTGTCTCCATGGAGATTTTATGTTTTGTAGTATATTACAACTTTGCAGCAGATCATTTACATTGCTAAGATTAACAAGAACAATGTTTGTTTTATTTTGCTAACTGTAATGGGGATAATTTATCAAAGAATTTTAGCTGATTTTAGAAAGAACTGTTAATCAAGAAAATACTGTGGTCCGTAAGCTAATGCTGTGAAGTTAGTTAGTCACACATATTTCCCATGTTAGTTTGTGTTAATTGATTTATATTTCCATTTTCTGCTGCATTTAGTGAATTTAGTTAAGAAAGCATGTGAAAATAATTATGCTCATAAAAAATGCTTAACATTTTTTGCAGAAAAATAAGCAATATGGATGGAACCAAGAGAATCAGCTTTATCAATATATATCTCCATCATAGTAATTTAAATAAGATAATATGGGCCGAATTTTCAAGGGCCAAATGGCCCTGATTATCTCTGTTGCCACACGAGCCTTCAGGCTCGTCGGAAACAGGAGTTAAGAATCAGCGGTCTTAAGAACGCTGCTTCTTAACTTGTCTGCCACTTCTGAGGCTGCGGACATCAATCCGCCCTATCATATAATAAGGGTTTATTGACATCCCCAGGGGGCAGCATTGCACAAGCAGTTCACTAGAACTGCTTGTGCAATGTTAATTGCTGACAGCGTATGCTGTCGGGATTCAGCAATGTCTGGCGGACATGATACGCTACATTGATAAATTGGCCCCTATTAATGCATTTAATGGTAATGAACAGATTTAGCATCTCTTAGTGTGTGTGTGTCACCATGGGTTTATATATCTACAGTTTAAAAAAATTGTTTGTGAACTATTTAGTAATACTGCATTGCCATTGATTACTCATAAAGGGCCAGATTACCAGTGCAGCAGTATTTAATGCTCCTGCTCGACAGGTAACTCATATTACAAGTTTAAAATAAACTGGTTTTGCTCAAGCACTAACCCAATACACACAAAAAGCTCAACATAGGATATTGTGCACACGGTAACATATTACCCCATATAGTGAATGGGGCAAAAAAAGGGGAAAAAAACACTCCACTCACACGCATACCCAATCACATATTCTCAAATGTACTAGCCAGACATGAAAATATGAATATTTCACATTGCATTGTTCTTCGCACAGCAGAATATGTTCTATTTATTCTTAAATACATGTTTATACTGTGTATATATATATATATATATATATATATATATATATATATATATATATATATACAGTATATATCAGATATATATAGGAATATCTATTTAGAACTACATAGAACATATTCTGCTATGTGCAGAACATTGGAATGTGAAATATTTACAGTAAATACACAGAATAACACTTTATTAAATATGAATATTGCATAAAAATGATTTTCCGTGTTTTCATCTACTTAACAGCAAAGGGCTCCAATTCAATTTTAAATATGTCTATATCTATGTGTTTATATGTATATATATGACTGTAAATCCATATGTATACATGGAAATACATAAATACATATGTACACACATATATGCATATATATATATATATATATATACACATACATAAACATATTTAGACCCGTGAATGTATGTATCTCTATGTGAAAGCCCTTTGACTGCCTTTTTTTCGAACACCTGAGAACTCATATCTTTGAGCCCTTATAACTTTTTTGTCCAATATTTTTTTTAATCAATTTTTATTATATAGTGTTATTATGAGTGTAACTGTAATATTAAAAGTATTTTTGATGTGTTTTGTGACACTTTTTTTTGTTTTGTAAAGTTAAGAATGCAAGAGCCCCAAAAAAAAGAAGACCTAGCGGTTTTAACGCGAGAGCAAACTACCTCTCCACTCGTAATCTAGGCCTATGTGGGGAGAAAAAAAAGGAGACTGCACACCAACACCAAACCCTTACCCCACCTGAGAACATGGTAGATGGAGCATCGTGCTTTTGGGCTGCTTTGTTACCTCAGGGTCTGGACATCTTGCAGTCATTGAGGTAACAAGGAACCCAACATTTTACCTAATAACATATGAATTAATTTGATTACTTTGTAAATAAAATAAATATAATTTTTTAAGCAGACATATAGAAATAAATAAACATATTGAAATTGAAAACAAATTATAAGATTCGGTGCAAGCGTGGGTTCCTAATATTTAAATACAAAGTAAGAGTAATAGATCGAATTCACTACAAATCTCATCAAATTTTGTTCTAAGGATTCATAATCAATAACATTAAGAGACACGGGTTTGGTGGCATAAACCATAAAAACTGAAACATAATATTAAAAATGTTGTATAATAATGTGAGTGCACATTTTATAAACATCCTTCATGAGAATATAAACCATACTATACTATATATGGCATTTATCCATTGTTTTGTTTTAAAGTGATGGTTTTAGCAACGTAATGCTATATGTTTTTCTTCTTAAGGGCTTCTAATTTTAGCATAGGTACTAAAAATATCTTTATATACTTCTTGGTTGCATGGTTTTATGGGGGAGTTGCTACAAACATTTGTGTGTGGGTGGTTCTGCGGTGTTGTGTGGAAGCTTGGTTTGGGTGCTAGTAGTATTATTTAGAGAGGTTAAGACATGTAAAGGGTTTATTGTGTTTATGATTAACAGTAGTGTAACTAGTTAGGGTTAATTATGATGACAAAAGCTGATGCCTGTGTTTCTGGGGGTAAAACACGGGGGTTGCAGAAGTACATTATAGTTTTGTACCTAGACATGGCAGGTTTAGAATTAAATGGACATGAAACTCTTTGAGACTGTAATACAATATTTAATTATACATAGTAAATTAACTCTTCATAGACTTTAAGTGTTTATTGTGTCCACTAATTTAAGTCTTGAAAATGTTGGCTATCCAATTCCCATTAAGATTTAGAAGCACATACCCCAGACTTCTCAAGCTTAGCCCTTCTAAATTCTATACAGCTAGTAACTCATTTATATTGTCCCCTAATTGCCCTAATCAGAATAGATAAGAGAAACCTACGTAAGAACATGCTGCCCCATCGCTGAGACTAAAACTTTACACTTACAGTATTTCTTCAAAACATACACAAATATAAAAAAAAAATACATATAGGGCCAGATTTGCGCTTCACTCAGTAATACCAGCGCACGCAAATGTGCACTGCTATTACAAGTTAGGCGCAATGCGAATGCGACCTTGCGTTCGCATTGCAGGGAAGCTTTGTGCTCATAAGTGCACGCTTCCATAGACTTCAATAGGAACCTCATTCTCATACCGTCAGACACGGCTGAGAACCTAGCATAGCAAACGAGGTAAGTCGTGCAGGGATGGGCAGCAATAAATAAACATATATGTATATGAATAAATACATATATATTTATATACACATATTAACACATAAATATATATGCATATAAGCAAATACATATATATTTATATACACATATTAACACATAAATATATATGCATATAAGCAAATACATAAATATTTACTGGGAACACATACGGCTAGATTTAGAGTTTTGTCGGTAACGACCCGAAAAGCTAACGCTGGCTTTTTTCTGGCCGCACCATAAAAATAACTCTGGTATTGAGAGTCCACATAAAGGCTGCGTTAGGCTCCAAAAAAGGAGCGTAGAGCATATTTAACGCAGCTTCAACTCTCGATACCAGAGTTGCTTACGGACGCGGCCAGCCTAAAAACGTGCTCGTGCACGATTTCCCCATAGGAAACAATGGGGCTGTTTGAGCTGAAAAAAAAACCTAACACCTGCAAAAAAGCCGCGTTCAGCTCCTAACGCAGCCCCATTGTTTGCTATGCGGAAACACTTCCTACGTCTGCACCTAACACTCTAACATGTACCCCGAGTCTAAACACCCCTAACCTTACACTTATTAACCCCTAATCTGCCGCCCCCGCTATCGCTGACACCTGCATATTATTATTAACCCCTAATCTGCCGCTCCGTAAACCGCCACTACTTACATTATCCCTATGTACCCCTAATCTGCTGCCCTAACATCGCCGACCCCTATATTATATTTATTAACCCCTAATCTGCCCCCCCACAACGTCGCCTCCACCTGCCTACACTTATTAACCCCTAAACTGCCGAGCGGACCTGAGCGATATTATAATAAAGTTATTAACCCCTAATCCGCCTCACTAACCCTATAATAAATAGTATTAACCCCTAATCTGCCCTCCCTAACATCGCTGACACCTAACTTCAATTATTAACCCCTAATCTGCCGACTGGAGCTCACCGCTATTCTAATAAATGTATTAACCCCTAAAGCTAAGTCTAACCCTAACACTAACACCCCCCTAAGTTAAATATAATTTACATCTAACGAAATTAATTATCTCTTATTAAATAAATTATTCCTATTTAAAGCTAAATACTTACCTGTAAAATAAATCCTAATATAGCTACACTATAAATTATAATTATATTATAGCTATTTTAGGATTAATATTTATTTTACAGGTAACTTTGTAATTATTTTAACCAAGTACAATAGCTATTAAATAGTTAAGAACTATTTAATAGTTACCTAGTTAAAATAATAACAAAATTACATGTAAAATAAATCCTAACCTAAGTTACAATTAAACCTAACACTACACTATCATTAAATTAATTAAATAAAATATCTACAATTACCTACAATTAAACCTAACACTACACTATCAATACATTAATTAAATACAATATCTACAAATAACTAAAATGAAATAAACTAACTAAAGTACAAAAAATAAAAAAGAACTAAGTTACAAAAAATAAAAAAATATTTACAAACATAAGGAAAATCTTACAACAATTTTAAACTAATTACACCTACTCTAAGCCCCCTAATAAAATAACAAAGCCCCCCAAAATAAAAAATGCCCTACCCTATTCTAAATTACTAAAGATCAAAGCTCTTTCACCTTACCAGCCCTGAACAGGGCATGCCCCAAGAAGTTCAGCTCTTTTGCCTGTAAAAAAAAAACATACAATACCCCCCCCCAACATTACAACCCACCACCCACATACCCCTAATCTAACCCAAACCCCCCTTAAATAAACCTAACACTAAGCCCCTGAAGATCATCCTACCTTGTCTTCACCTCACCGGGTATCACACCGATCCGTCCTGGCTCCGATATCTTCATCCAACCCAAGCGGGGGCTAGACATCCACTGAAGAAGTCCAGAAGAGGGTCCAAAGTCTTCATCCTGTCCGGGAAGAAGAGTAGATCCGGACCGGCAACCATCATCTTCCAAGCGGCATCTTCTATCTTCATCCGATGAGGACCGGCTCCATCCTGAAGACCTCCACCGCGGACCCATCTTCATCCGGCGACGTCCAACTGAAGAATGACGGTTCCTTTAAGGGACGTCATCCAAGATGGCGTCCCTCGAATTCCGATTGGCTGATAGTATTCTATCAGCCAATCGGAATTAAGGTAGGAATATTCTGATTGGCTGATGGAATCAGCTAATCAGAATCAAGTTCAATCCGATTGGCTGATCCAATCAGCCAATCAGATTGAGCTCGCATTCTATTGGCTGTTCCAATCAGCCAATAGAATGTGAGCTCAATCTGATTGGCTGATTGGATCAGCCAATCGGATTGATCTTGATTCTGATTGGCTGATTCCATCAGCCAATCAGAATATTCCTACCTTAATTCCGATTGGCTGATAGAATCCTATCAGCAAAATAGAATGAGAAGCAGTCTGCCAGGAACGAACAGCAGCATCAATAGCTTGTTCTATGGCCCAGTTGCCACCTGGTAGTATCTTCTTTCTGCCCAATTGTGCTTTTCACAGAGGAAAACTTTCCTGTAGTATATCAGTCTGATCCCGCCGACATGGTCAGTCCAGCCCAGAAATACCAGGCAATTCTCCTCTGAACAAGGAACATGACAACCCCAGACGATCGTTTCGGCCTCCTTTGGGCCTCGTCAGTGAGGTGCAGCCATATCCCTCTAAGCACATTGGGCAAGGAGTCCACGTCTGGTTTCCCCCATCACCCTTAGGGAGACTATCCCCAGGGTCATATTTACATATGCAAAACAGAATGAGAAGCAGTCTGCCAGGAACGAAAAGCAGCATCAATAGCTTGTTCTATGGCCCGGTTGCCACCTGGTAGTATCTTCTTTCTGCCCAATTGTTCTTTTCACAGAGGAAAACTTTCCTGTAGTATATCAGTCTGATCCCGCCGACATGGTCAGTCCAGCCCCGAAATACCAGGTAATTCTCCTCTGAACAAGGAACATGACAACCCCAGACGATCATTTCGGCCTCCTTTGGGCCTCGTCAGTGAGGTGCAGCCATATCCCTCTAAGCACATTGGGCAAGGAGTCCACGTCTGGTTTCCCCCACCACCCTTAGGGAGACTATCCCCAGGGTCATATTTACATATGCAAAACAGAATGAGAAGCAGTCTGCCAGGAACGAACAGCAGCATCAATAGCTTGTTCTATGGCCCGGTTGCCACCTGGTAGTAGCTTCTTTATGCCCAATTGTGCTTTTCACAGAGGAAAACTTTCCTGTAGTATATCAGTCTGATCCCGCCGACATGGTCAGTCCAGCCCCGAAATACCAGGCAATTCTCCTCTGAACAAGGAACATGACAACCCCAGATGATCGTTTCGGCCTCCTTTGGGCCTCGTCAGTGAGGTGCAGCCATATCCCTCTAAGCACATTGGGTAAGGAGTCCACGTCTGGTTTCCCCCATCACCCTTAGGGAGACTATCCCCAGGGTCATATTTACATATGCAAAACAGAATGAGAAGCAGTCTGCCAGGAACGAACAGCAGCATCAATAGCTTGTTCTATGGCCCGGTTGCCACCTGGTAGTATCTTCTTTTTGCCCAATTGTGCCTTTCACAGAGGAAAACTTTCCTGTAGTATATCAGTCTGATCCCGCTGACATGGTCAGTCCAGCCCCGAAATACCAGGCAATTCTCCTCTGAACAAGGAACATGACAACCCCAGACGATCGTTTCGGCCTCCTTTGGGCCTCGTCAGTGAGGTGCAGCCATATCCCTCTAAGCACATTGGGCAAGGAGTCCATGTCTGGTTTCCCCCATCACCCTTAGGGAGACTATCCCCAGGGTCATATTTACATATGCAAAACAGAATGAGAAGCAGTCTGCCAGGAACAAACAGCAGCATCAATAGCTTGTTCTATGGCCCGGTTTCCACCTGGTAGTATCTTCTTTCTGCCCAAAGGAGGCCGAAACGATCATCTGGGGTTGTCATGTTCCTTGTTCAGAGGAGAATTGCCTGGTATTTCGGGGCTGGACTGACCATGTCGGCGGGATCAGACTGATATACTACAGGAAAGTTTTCCTCTGTGAAAAGCACAATTGGGCAGAAAGAAGCTACTACCAGGTGGCAACCGGGCCATAGAACAAGCTATTGGTGCTGCTGTTCGTTCCTGGCAGATTGCTTCTCATTCTGTTTTGCATATGTAAATATGACCCTGGGGATAGTCTCCCTAAGGGTGATGGGGGAAACCAGACGTGGACTCCTTGCCCAATGTGCTTAGAGGGATATGGCTGCACCTCACTGACGAGGCCAAAAGGAGGCCGACATGATCGTCTGGGGTTGTCATGTTCCTTGTTCAGAGGAGAATTGCCTGGTATTTCGGGGCTGGACTGACCATGTCGGCGGGATCAGACTGATATACTACAGGAAAGTTTTCCTCTGTGAAAAGCACAATTGGGCAGAAAGAAGCTACTACCAGGTGGCAACCGGGCCATAGAACAAGCTATTGATGCTGCTGTTCGTTCCTGGCAGATTGCTTCTCATTCTGTTTTGCATATGTAAATATGACCCTGGGGATAGTCTCCCTAAGGGTGATGGGGGAAACCAGACGTGGACTCCTTGCCCAATGTGCTTAGAGGGATATGGCTGCACCTCACTGACGAGGCCCAAAGGAGGCCGAAATGATCGTCTGGGGTTGTCATGTTCCTTGTTCAGAGGAGAATTGCCTGGTATTTCGGGGCTGGACTGACCATGTCGGCGGGATCAGACTGATATACTACAGGAAAGTTTTCCTCTGTGAAAAGCACAATTGGGCAGAAAGAAGCTACTACCAGGTGGCAGCCGGGCCATAGAACAAGCTATTGATGCTGCTGTTCGTTCCTGGCAGATTGCTTCTCATTCTGTTTTGCATATGTAAATATGACCCTGGGGATAGTCTCCCTAAGGATGATGGGGGAAACCAGACGTGGACTCCTTGCCCAATGTGCTTAGAGGGATATGGCTGCACCTCACCGACGAGGCCCAAAGGAGGCCGAAACGATCATCTGGGGTTGTCATGTTCCTTGTTCAGAGGAGAATTGCCTGGTATTTCGGGGCTGGACTGACCATGTCGGCGGGATCAGACTGATATACTACAGGAAAGTTTTCCTCTGTGAAAAGCACAATTGGGAAGAAAGAAGCTACTACCAGGTGGCAACCGGGCCATAGAACAAGCTATTGATGCTGCTGTTCATTCCTGGCAGATTGCTTCTCATTCTGTTTTGCATATAGAATCCTATCAGCCAATCGGAATTTGAGGGACGCCATCTTGGATGACGTCCCTTAAAGGAACCGTCATTCTTCAGTTGGACGTCGCCGGATGAAGATGGGTCCGCGGTGGAGGTCTTCAGGATGGAGCCGGTCCTCATCGGATGAATATAGAAGATGCCGCTTGGAAGATGATGGTTGCCGGTCCGGATCTACTCTTCTTCCCGGACAGGATGAAGACTTTGGAGCCTCTTCTGGACCTCTTCAGTCGCCGGAAGATGGATCGCCAGCCCCCGCTTGGGTTGGATGAAGATTTTGGAGCCATGACGGATCGGTGAACCTGGTATGGTGAAGACAAGGTAGGATGATCTTCAGGGGCTTAGTGTTAGGTTTATTTAAGGGGGGTTTGGGTTAGATTAGGGGTATGTGGGTGGTGGGTTGTAATGTTTGGGGGGGGTATTGTATGTTTTTTTTTACAGGCAAAAGAGCTGAACTTCTTGGGGCATGCCCCGTAAAGGGCCCTGTTCAGGGCTGGTAAGGTAAAAGAGCTTTGAACTTTAGTAATTTAGAATAGGGTAGGGCATTTTTTTATTTTGGGGGGCTTTGTTATTTTATTAGGGGGCTTAGAGTAGGTGTAATTAGTTTAAAATTGTTGTAATATTTTTCTTATGTTTGTAAATATTTTTTTATTTTTTGTAACTTAGTTCTTTTTTATTTTTTGTACTTTAGTTAGTTTATTTCATTGTAGTTATTTGTAGGTATTGTATTTAATTTATTTATTGATTGTGTAGTGTTAGGTTTAATTGTAGGTAATTGTAGGTATTTTATTTAATTAATTTATTGATAGTGTAGTGTTAGGTTTAATTGTAACTTAGGTTAGGATTTATTTTACAGGTAAATTTGTAATTATTTTAACTATTTTAGCTATTAAATAGTTCTTAACTATTTAATAGCTATTGTACCTGGTTAAAATAAATACAAAGTTACCTGTAAAATAAATATTAATCCTAAAATAGCTATAATATAATTATAATTTATGTTGTAGCTATATTAGGATTTATTTTACAGGTAAGTATTTAGCTTTAAATAGGAATAATTTATTTAATAAGAGTTAATTAATTTCGTTAGATTAAAATTATATTTAACTTAGGGGGGTGTTAGTGTTAGGGTTAGACTTAGCTTTAGGGGTTAATACATTTATTAGAATAGCGGCGAGATTCGGTCAGCAGATTAGGGGTTAATAATTGAAGTTAGGTGTCGGCGATGTTAGGGAGGGCAGGTTAGGGGTTAATAAATATAATATAGGGGTCGGCGGTGTTAGGGGCAGCAGATTAGGGGTACATAGCTATAACATCAGGTCAAAAAAGGAAAATAGCACCAATGAGTCGTAGCATCTGTTGTGGTAAGAAATGTTTATTGTACAATCCAATGTTAGGGTACAAACAGAGTCACAGTGGAGAACGCCTGACGCGTTTCGCGCATGCGTAGAAGCGCATCTACGCATGCGCGAAACGCGTCAGGCGTTCTCCACTGTGACTCTGTTTGTACCCTAACATTGGATTGTACAATAAACATTTCTTACCACAACAGATGCTACGACTCATTGGTGCTATTTTCCTTTTTTGACCTGATGTTTCTAAGCGGTTGGGTTTACCACTTCAAGCACCATATACCAGCATAAGCCACCTCCGGGTTACAGAGCCGTTATTATTTTGCCTTTACGGATTACTTCCCCCCCCCCCAGGAAACACCACTTGGTCCAGCCTTGCAACGTCACGGGTGAGGTACTGAGGAAACGTCCATGCGTCTGATCAGCTGACACGCCGAGAAGGGAAACACAGACTGCACCCCCCCGAAGGGGTTTACCGCCCATTCGAGGAGAAGTACAGGAGTGTTCCCAGGCACCCCACCATCGGATTGGAGGGTAAGAATTGATCGGAGACGCAATACTGTGATTTAACACTGCCACCCGTGACTACTAGGCTTTTGAGACACCTGGAAACTGTGGAACTTTACTTTCATTCTATGTTATACTTTGTCCATAAGGCACTACGGACTCTGTTCCTACCCCAGTGACTTTACATACTGACTTTTTTTGGTTCTTTACTAATACATAATTTATTTGGACCGAGAATTTCCCCACGACTGGGTGCTTTGTTACACGTTTTTTAGCACCCGGGGATTATTTGATTCTGAACACAGTTTTCTTCTTTTGATGATTTATTGTACATAGCTATAATGTAGGTGGCGGCTCTTTGCGGTCGGCAGATTAGGGGTTAATTATTGTAGGTAGGTGGCGGCGACGTTGTGGGGGGCAGGTTAGGGGTTAATAAATATAATATAGGGGTCGGCGATGTTAGGGCAGCAGCTTAGGGGTACATAGGGATAATGTAGCTGGCGGCGGCGTGCGGACGGCAGATTAGGGGTTAATAAGTGTAGGTAGCTGGCAGCGACGTTGTGGGGGGCAGATTAGGGGTTAATAAATATAATATAGGGGTCGGCGGTGTTATGGGCAGCAGATTAGGGGTACATCAGGATAACGTAGGTGACGGTCGGCAGATTAGGGGTTAAAAAAATTTAATCGAGTTGCGGCGATGTGGGGGGACCTCGGTTTAGGGGTACATAGGTAGTTTATGGGTGTTAGTGTACTTTAGAGTACAGTAGTTAAGAGCTTCATGAACCGGCGTTAGCCCAGAAAGCTCTTAACTACTGACTTTTTTCTGCGGCTGGAGTTTTGTCGTTAGAATTCTAACGCTCACTTCAGACACGACTCTAAATACCGGAGTTAGAAAAATCCCATTGAAAAGATAGGATACGCAATTTACGTAAGGGGATCTGCGGTATGGAAAAGTCGCGGCTGAAAAGTGAGCGTTAGACCCTTTTTTGAGTGACTCCAAATACCGGAGGTAGCCTAAAACCAGCGTTAGGAGCCTCTAATGCTGGTTTTCACGGCTACCGCCAAACTCCAAATCTAGGCCATAGTCTACATAGACCGCAATGCAAATGCATTTTTCAGTGCTGTTTTCTTTAACACCCCACACCAAGATATTTTAACCACTAAAACTGCTTTGTGCAGTTTTGTTTTATTTTTTAATTTAAAAATATGCTACAATTTTTCTTTAACAATAAAGGACCTCACATTTTATTTTGGCGGAAATTGGGGGATATTTTAAAAATTAACTGAAGGCTTGTTAGTTTATCGTGCGCCCATTTATGGGCACTCGATAAGTTAGAGCTCCACTTGTAATCTAGCCCATAATCTTTGTGTTGAATACATAATAATGTCTAGCATTTGTTAAGTATTTTACATTTTCCTTTGGAGCCTGTTTCCTGCTATGCTTTCCATACACTGTTTCAAACAGACAATATTAACGGGTCACCTAAAATTGCATCAGCATTGTGATAAACACAATTTATTCACAGTTTCTCAATTGTTTGTGACAGGGGTTCTTAAAATGACCAGTGCTGTCATAAATAATTGGCACATTATAGAGATTTAACCCTCTGAAGTAAAATGCATTTGCTGTTTGCAGAATTGCAACTGCTCACTTGGTTTAAGATTCTGCATATTGAACTCAGCCCAAAGCTTCAACTCACATAGTAAAATCCTTCTAACAGGTCAGGTCAGGTTGAATGGATAAAAAAGTAGCTTAGTTGACCCATCTGACACCTGGACACCCCTAACTGAACTACATTTACGAGGAAATTGTGAATTCTTTATTATTCATAAAATCACACGAGATCCTGGATTCAGTCCATACCTGGGAAAATGACCAAGAAAATCACCAAATGTCTAATGAAAAATATATTTTCTCGATGTCATTAACTGTTTTATACTTTCTGTGTTATCAATTAGTGTGTAATTCCTTTCACTCAATTCAGCAATGAGTTTCTAGAATATTTATTAAAACACTGCAGAACGATGTGCATTGTTCTCAAAAATAATAATGTGACTAAAAATAACTTAGTTTCAAACATAATGTAACATTACATTGAAACTTAAACTTTCTTGATTCAGACAGAGCAAATGTTAAACGATTTTCCAGTTTACTTTCATTATAAAAATATGCATATTTTATATGCAAACTTTCTAAAGGCACCAACTCCTACTGAGCATGTGCAAGAATTCACAGATGGCTGATTGCAGTCACATGATGCAGTGGGATGAAAATGGAACTAATTTAGAAATTTGTTGAAAACAATCTACTTCATATTTTAAATTCAGAATGTGAAAATATTTTGCATTTTTTTTTTTTATTATGCATTTGTTGATTATGCAATTCTACTGTATGTTAGGGTCCCTATTTTATTTAGAAACCATCATCAGTTTGCTCCATGTGTACCTAGAGCCTTAGGTATAATGGTAAGCATTGTCACATTTGCTATTGCAAATGGACACCGATAAACAAACTGAAACAAATGGAAACAAATATTGCAAAAAATAAAAAACAATAATAAAATTTAGATAAGTTAGATTTATTTTCAGAAAAAGTTCCCATATTTTAATGTAATAACATGTCAAATTTGTCTAACAACTCAAGACGATTGTCAAAGTACTTTGTATATTACTGTACATGAGTGGGGACCATAGTGTAAAAGTTATGGCACAGCATAACAAGTATGGTGGGAAATCTTCAAATCAATATTTTGTCCCAACCCAAGAAATGATTTGCTAAAGAAATCACATAAATTGCATTTAGTTCTAAAATGTGTGTTACTATTTCCTTATCATATATATATATATATATATATATATATATATATATATATTATTTTTTATTTTATTTTTCCCAGCTACATGGTCCTAGATACACACATAGGGGCATATTTATGATTGTGCGAGTGGACATGATCCGATATAGCGAATCATGTCCGCTGCACATCGATAAATGCCGACAGAAAACGCTCTTGTTATTTATCATTGCTCTAGCAGTTCTTGTGAACTTCTTATTTGCGGCCGCTAGCAGGGGGTGTTAATCAACCCGATTGTATTCGATCAGATTGATTTCGGTCGATTTCTATCTGAGGCCTCAGAGCAGACGGACAGGTTATGGAGCAGCGGTCTTTAGACCGCTGCTTCATAACTTCTGTTTCCGGCGAGCAGAGGCTTAGATACAAGGTAATCACAGTGGTAAAACATATATTAATATAACTGTGCTGGTTGTGCAAAACTGTGAAATGGGTAATAAAGAGATTATCTATCTTTTTAAACCATACAAATTCTTGTGTAGACTGTCCCTTTAAGAGAAGCCTTCAGCTGTAATCATTAAGATTCTTTGCCATAGTCCTTGCTATGTCCAATATTTAATTTGTATTCAGAGCAAACCCATTGAATTGGGTCTAAGATTATTAATCAAACCTACGTTATTCCGTTTTCTCATCAAACTATAGACTCTAGATTGGCTGTGTGTGCAACCAGCTATGACCATCAGGCCTGGCCATATACAGAGAAATTGTGCTGTGTTTATTGGATTACACAGATGATGAAACAGTGTCTTGGTTTAGATTTGATAAGCAGTCAATTTTAGATTGCCGTCTTCTGCTGCCATTCAGTCTCAAAATACACAGACTTTTCCAAGTGTACTTAAAATATTAAGAGTGATGCCATAATTGTCTAGATATGCTGGCTACTATAGCAAAGCTTAGATAAGCCAGCACAAAATACATTGTGTGTAGAACAACATATTCACAGACATAAATTCAACATCCTCATGTATAGTATTGATAAGCGACTTACTGTGCTCTAAATTTCATTTAATAGAGTAAGCATATCTCTTTTTTCCAATTCCTTGATATTTTATTTTGATAGTTTTCTTTATATTAGATGGAGGCTGCCACTTTGATGTCATCTGATTCACATACAGAACACCAACAGAAATCGTTTACAACAATAATATCCTATGAATTGTCATTTCCTCCTTTGTTTTTCTGTAGAAGTTCTTTAAAGCTATGTCGATCTTTTGAATATTAGCTTTTAATGCATTCCATGAATTCTCTGCAGAATGATTTTATGATATTTTTTTTTCCTCCTTCACAATTCATGTCTCGGAGCAGCTGTAACATACCGGTTTCATTTGTAATGTCTTTCATTATTTCTGCAATCTGTTCAGCTATTTCCCACAGTTATTTTGTGGCTTGTCAGAGATTTATTTCTTATATATTTGTAAAATAAAGTACAATTATTTATTTTCTGGCTATAACATTTTTTAGAATGTTGAGTTTAAGAATTCATGCTTTTTGCGTCATTGTAAAACAATTATTTTGTCTACATCAAGTATGAAGATAAATCGCCCTGCTTTAATAAGTGTTATTGACTCAACTGAGTGAAAAATCAGACATTGTGTCCCTACATAGCAGAGATTTGGTGTCTCAAAAAAAATGAAATTTGGAGTTTTAAATTTTTATTAGAGGTAACTGAAAATACTAAATAGTAGTCATACTGATAATGAGGTTGCTTAAAGCGATTTAATATATTTGATAAGATAATAAATCTGTACTAAGTTATTCACAGTGTTTTATACTTTGCAAAAATCTATCCACTACCTCAAGATACTTATTAATATGTGCTTGCATGGATTGCTATTCCTTTTGGGAATTGCTCCAGTCCTTGTTACAAAACTGTAAAACTGAATATTTTACCCTACACCTTCCAAAAGAAAACTACTTTTCATTCATCATATCTACACCAAGTTTGTTGTTTTCACTTCCCAAAGACCTGAGACTTTACACACAAAGCCTAAGCCTAAGACCTGAGACTTTACACACATTTTTAAGGCTAAGACAGACAATATGGAAAACAACATCTAAAAAAAACCAACAACAGATAAACACTTGACCTCACCTAGTCCCAAAGCAATGTTTTGACACTTTGATGAAGTACTGTATATGCTGCATACCTTATAACTTGTCCTCTAAAACATTTTCCTTATTTCTGTTCTCTGTTCTGTTACCACTTTCTGTTGGGGTACTATAAGGGGTCAATTTATCAAAGCGTCCATCTCAGTGCATTCGCCGGCATCAATACGCTCACCAGACATCGCTGATCTGAATACGATACCCTTATTTATCAAAAAAGCCGTCAAAAACAGTGCGTCCAATATGGTGCGAAGAGCATCGGACTGTTGTTAACTAACAGTCATCAATGTCGCGGTTATTCTGGTTTTTCCCAACTTTATTTATACCATTTCATTACTGTCCATGAACAAGCAGATTTCTCTAAGGCTAATCTTTTATTTTTTAACTGTTAATGTCCAAGAAATAGTTACATTTATACCTTAACAAACAATATCTCATAGAAAGATATTTTTATATTGATATGTTATACCAAAAAAATATGTTATATGATACTTTCACATAAATTAATGTGTATTTGTATTTCTAAAAGTCATGATATATTTTTATCTCATTTTTTTTTTTATAAATGATTATTAATGCTAGAATATGTACATATATCTTTGCACATACTTGTGTGTATATATATATATATGTGTGTGTGTGTGTGTGTGTGCATTATGTCAGAAATCTTTTGCAAAGATATTTACATGTCCCTAAATTCCTTTTTTTTGTTCTAAACAATGTTGTCTTTCATATCTCTGTGTTTATTTATACCACTATATGTATATAGCGTAAATGTATTATTATTCTGAGCAGGAATAATTGCAAATATAACATGTAATCAGAGTATCATATGTATTTGTTTGCAATCAATGGATATTTTAAGAGCTGGGCCAGTTTTCTCTCTGTACCTGTGTAACCCCTCCTGATTGCAATCTAGTTTTAAAAACCACCCCTTCACAGGTGTTATAAAATGGGCTGGCATATAAGATGACATTTCTTACTGAAAAATAAATTCAAGAGAAGGAAGAAATACCATGAAAATAGCATGAGAGTAAAGAGGTGATTTTAATTTCTGCTGTATCTGAATCATGACAGTTTAATGTTAGGTCGGATATCCTTTTGAGCTATCAGTTTAAGATTATATTGAATCAAACATCAATTCGAATTTTAAAATCCTTGTCTAAAATATTACAGTGTGTCCTAATTTCAGCATCAATGTTTATCTTTCATTCTAAATTCACATATACACACTTTCAAAGTATAATACACAATGTAACAAATGGAACTTACAATTTCTGAGTGATCATTGACACAAGTATCGAGCATTTTGATTCGTTAGTGATAGTTTAAAATGTATATTTGAATCAGATTGGCTGATGTCATAAATCATGTGATTATGCATATTCCAATCAAAAGTGGTTAAAAAATTCACTAGTGTGTGGGTTGTTTAGGAGTTTGCATCATAATTGGTGCAAAAACTGTTGCATCAAAATTGGTTCAAAGTGGAGAGTGGGACTTGTATTACATGACTTAAATATGGTGCACATAGATTTTTCCAAAAAAATAAAAAGGAAGTTAGCTATATTATGTAGTGAATTTATTTCATTTTTATCTCTATATCTATTAGTGCGACAAGTTTGTGGAAAAACTTTTCAACAAATTTGTAGAAATAATATTGTCCCCTTGCTTTGTAATGAGTGACACATTTTAGCATAATCCATAAGTAGTAATGTATTTTTCATTTTATCCCTATATCTACTAGTGCACCAAATGTGGATCAATACTATTGTTTGATATAGAAAGGGTATACAATTTTAATAGATTTTCTAATTTACTTTTATTATGTAATATACTTCATTCTCTTGCAGCATCGAACAAAAGCTTTCTGTGTTTTCAGACTCCCATTGAGTTCTATGGCATCCGTGACCTGATTGTAAACTAGGTACGCTGCCTCAAAATAGACACGAGCGTACCTGTTAAATGTTTGATAAATTGGGAAAAATGTAAAATAGCGTTGAATGTGAATTTGAAACATCTGCAATGACGCAAGCAACGATGTGCGTCGGATTGAGATCACGGGATTGCATTTTGCATCACAAAGTTCAACATTTGCCGATCTTGATGCTTTGATAACTATGGCGGATCAATCTTGCGACACATATGACACGGAATTCAAGCATATTATCAGTTGATGCTTTGATAAATTGACCCCTTAGGCTCTGTCCTTGGTCCCCTTCTCTTCTCAATTTATACATCATCCTTGGGTTCTTTAATACTGTCACATGGGTTTCAATACCATTTGTATGCTAAGGATACCCAAATCTACATTTACACTAGACCTATACTCTTCCTTACTAACTTGTGTCACTAACTGTCTTTTTAATATTTCACCCTGGATGTCCTCTCACTACCTTAAAGGGACACTGAACCCCCAAAAAATTCTTTGTTATTCAGATAGAGCGTGACATTTTAAGCAACTTTCTAATTTATTCCTATTATCAAATTTTCTTCATTCTCTTGGCATCTTTATTTGAATTGCAAGAATGTAAGTTTAGATGCTGACCCATTTTTGGTGAACAAACTGGGTTGTTCTTGCTGATTGGTGGATAAATTCATCCACCAATTAAAAAAAGTGCTGTACAGAGTTCTGAACCAAAAAAACAAGCTTAGATGCCTTCTTTTTCAAATAAATATAGCAAGACAACAAAGAAAAATTGATAATAGGAGTAAATTAGAAAGTTGCTTAAAATTGCATGCTCTACCTGAATCACAAAAGGAAAAATTTAGGTTCAGTGTCCCTTTTAAGTTAAAGCTCTTCAAAACTGAGCTCCTTATTTTCCCCCCTTCTTTCAAAATCCCTACCCCCAAACTTTCTCTAACTGTTGATAATAACCTCATTACCCCAAACCCACATGCCCAATATCTTGGGTCACATTTGACTCAGATCTTTCTTTCACTACCCACATTCAGTCTTTGGCCAAATCCTTCCTCCTCAACCTTAAAAACATCTCCAAAATTCTCCACTTCCTCACACATGACACAACTAAGACTTTAATACACTCTCTCATCATTTCCGAACTTGACTATTGCAACTTCATCCTCTCTGGCCTACCCAACTGCCGTCTATCTCCCTTACAATCCATAATAAATGCCTCTGCCAGGCTAATCTTCCTTACACATTGATCCTCATCTGCTTCACCTCTCTGCCAGTCCCTTCACTGGCATCCTCTAACCTCCAGAATAAAACATAAAATCCTGACTCTAAATTTTAAAGCTCTCAATAACACTGCTCCTCCCTATATCTCCAACCTAGTCTCCATATACTCTCCCTCTCGTCCGCTTTGTTCTGCGAATGACCTCCTTTTCTCCTCCTCTCTTTTTACCTCCTCACATTACCATCTTTAAGACTCCTCCAGACTGGCCCCAATTTTTTGGAACTCTCTGCCTCGCTATACACGACTCTCCCCTAGTTTTCAATTTTTCAAGCGCTCCTAAAGACTCTACTGTTAAGGGATGCAAATAATATACGTTACAATGTTCATATCTTATCTCCTCTCCTCCTCTAGCTATCCCCTTGAACCCCCTTAGCATGTAAGCTTACGAGCCTAGCTGCAATGTGGATAACCTTTATGAGAAATGCATATTAGACCCATGTCTTTAGCGCTGGGGAATCTGTTGGCACTCTACAAATAACTGATAATTACAATAATACTCTAATCTTTGTTATCACTTGTCTCTTCAGTTTATCTTTTTGTCTTTTTACCACTCCTATTCCACCAGAGGATACTGCCTCACTGACTGTGGAAGTGGGCACACATGTTCCCTGCACTTTCATAAATGATGCAGAAAATCTTCATCAAATCCTGCCTTTGATCAGCTCATCAACCTAACTCAGACCCAATTGCTGTAAAGATTTTAACAATATCAACCTTAACATCTTTTGTATCAATATGTTAAATGGACATTAAAGATATAGTAAAGTCAAATGGCTAGATTACGAGTTTTGTGGTATGAGTAAAAAACTCCCAGCCTTGCAGGTTTAGGGGCACCACACACTTTTTTTGCCTTACCGCAAATTAACTTATGCAATTTGCGTAAAGTCTTTTCAATGGGATTTCCATAGCGCCGATATTACAAGCTTTTTCTGGGAGGTCAAAAAGTGAGCGGTACAGCCTATCCCGCAAGATTCGTAACGCAATCTAAAGTCAGTAGTTATGAGTTTTACGCTACAAAGCTGTAGCATAAAACTCATAACTAAAGTGTTAAAAAGTACACTAACACCCATAAACTACCTATTAACCCCTAAACCGAGGCCCTACCGCATCGCAAACACTAAAATAAAATTATTAACACCTAATCTGCCGCTCCTGACATTGCTGCCATTAGAATAAACATGTTAACCCCTAAACCGCCGCACTCCCGCCTCGCAAACACTAGTTAAATATTATTAACCCCTAATCTGCCGCCCCTAACATCGCCGCCACCTACTTACATTTATTAACCCTAAACCTAAGTCTAACCCTAACCCTAACACCCCCTAATTTATATATAATTAAAATAAATCTAAATAAAAATTCCTATCATTATCTAAATAATTCCTATTTAAAACTAAATACTTACCTGTAAAATAAACCCTAAGCTAGCTACAATATAACTAATAGTTACATTGTAGCTAGCTTAGGGTTTATTTTTATTTTGCAGGCAAGTTTGTATTTATTTTAACTATTTACTAACTACCTAGCTAAAATAAATACAAATTTACCTGTAAAATAAAACCTAACCTGAGTTACACTAACACCTAACCTTACACTACAATTAAATAAATTACCTAAATAAATACAATTAAATAAATTACAAAAACCCCCACTAAATTACACAAAATAAAAAAAGAAATGATCAGATATTTAAACTAATTACACCTAATCTAATAGCCCTATCAAAATAAAAAGCCCTCCCCCCAAATAAAAAAAAACCCTAGCCTAAACTAAACTACCAATAGCCCTTAAAATTGCCTTTTGCGGGGCATTGCCCCAAAGAAATCAGTTCTTTTACCTGTTAAAAAAACAAAAAAACAATGCCCCAACAGTAAAACCCACCACCCACACAACCAACCCCCAAATAAAATCCTAATTAAAAAAACCTAAGCTCCCCATTGCCCTGAAAAGGGCATTTGTATGGGCATTGCCCTTAAAAGGGCATTTAGCTCTTTTTCAGCCCAAAAGCCCTAATCTAAAACTAAAACCCACCCAATAAACCCTTAAAAAAAACATAACACTAACCCCCGAAGATCTACTTACAGTTTTGAAGACCGGACATCCATCCTCAACGAAGCCGGGAGAAGTCCTCAGCGAAGCAACAAGAAGTCCAGACGGGCAGAAGTCATCATCCAGATAGCATCTTCTATCTTCATCCATCCGGCGCAGACCGGGTCCATCTTCAAAACATCCGGCGCGGAGCATCCTCTTCTTCCGACGACTAACGACGGATGAAGGTTCCTTTAAATTATGTCATCCAAGATGGCGTCCCTTGAATTCCGATTGGCTGATAGAATTCTCTCAGCCAATCAGAATTAAAGGTGAAAAAATCCTATTGGCTAAATCAGAGAGCCAAAGAGCTAAATGCCCTTTTAAGGGCAATGCCCATCCAAATGCCCTTTTTAGGGCAATGGGGAGCTTAGGTTTTTTTAGTTAGGATTTTATTTGGGGGGTTGGTTGTGTGGGTGGTGGGTTTTACTGTTGGGGGGGTGTTTGTATTTTTTTTACAGGTAAAAGAGCTGATTTCTTTTGGGCAATGCCCCACAAAAGGCCCTTTTAAGGGCTATTGATAGTTTAGTTTAGCCTAGGGTTTTTTTATTTTGGGGGGGGGGGTTATTTTGATAGGGCTATTAGATTAGGTGTAATTAGTTTAAATATCTGATAATTTCTTTTTTTATTTTGTGTAATTTAGTGGGTTTTTATTTTTTTGTAATTTAGGTAATTGTATTTAATTTAGGTAATTTATTTAATTTCATTGTAATGTTAGATGTTAGTGTAACTCAGGTTAGGTTTTATTTTACAGCTAAATTTGTATTTATTTTAACTAGGTGTTTAGTAAATAGTTAATAACTATTTAGTAACTATTCTACCTAGTTAAAATAAATACAAACTTGCCTGTAAAATAAAAATAAACCCTAAGCTAGCTACAATGTAACTATTAGTTATATTGTAGGTAGCTTAGGGTTTATTTAATAGGTAAGTATTTAGTTTTAAATATGAATTATTTAGTTTTTAATAGTAGGTTTTATTTAGATTTATTTTAATTATATTTAAGTTAGGGGGTGTAAGGGTTAGGGTTAGGCTTAGGTTTAGGAGTTAATAAATTTAGTATAGTGGCAGCGACGTTGGGGGCAGCAGATTAGGGGTTAATAAGTGTAGGAAGGGGGCGGCGATGTTAAGGGCGGCAGATTAGGGGTTAATAAGTATAATGTAGGTGTCAGCGATGTCGGGGGCAGCAGATTAGGGGTTAATAAGTGTAAGATTAGAGGTGTTTAGACTCAGGTTAATATTAGGGTGTTAGCTGTAAACATAAATTTTCTTTCCCCATAGGAATTAATGGGACTGCGTTACGGAGCTTTGCGCTGCTTTATTGCAGGTGTTAGGCTTTTTTTCAGCCGGCTCTCCCCAATAATGTCTATGGGGAAATCGTGCACGAGCACGTAAAACTAGTAGGAAAGTGAGCGGTGACAATAACGTGCAAGTTAATACCGCACCCCTCATACCTCAAAACTCGCAATCTAGCCGAAAGTTAAGCTTAAATTGATTGGATAAATAATGAAATTTTAAACAACTTTCCAATTTACTTATATTATCAATTTTGCTTAATTCTCTTGGTATCCTTTCTTAAAGATAAATGCTAGATGAGCTCATAAACATGCACGTGTCTTTAGCCATCTGGCAGTAGTTTTCAACATTGTTTATAGTAATGTTATACAAAGTTGCAAACACTGCTGCCATAGACTGCTGAAGATATGTGCATTCTGAGTTCATAACAGCCTCCAAAGATTTACTCTTCAACAAAGGATATCAAAAGAACAAATCAATTTTGATAATAGAAGTAAATTTAAAGGTTGGTTACAATTGCACACTCTTCATAAAAAATGAAAATTTAGTTTTTGGTTTACTATCCATTTAAATTCTAAATATATTTTCTAAGCATAGTATAAATGTTATTCCATACCTCCTTTTAGTCATCAGTGCCACCATGTTTAAATCTGGCTTTCACTGCTTTCTAGTGCTGATATGTTTACACATGTGCAACAACCCTCTTTCAGATACCTGCAGTGTAACCTAGGTTTCAAAATGGCAGCACCTCTATATTAAGGGAACTGCATAAAATGCATTTAGGGCTAGATTACAAGTGCATCACTAATAAGCACTTTCACGAGAGTTGTAACTGCACTAGAAGTAAACATTTCACATTGATATTATGAGTTAAAAGTAAAAATGTATCACTCCAGCGCTAACCCGACTAACGCAAAAAGCAGAACTTACACTATTGTGCAAGCGATAACCTATTCCCCCATAGAAGTAAATAGAGAGAAAAAAGTGGAAAGTGGAAAAGAACTAACACCCTACTCGCTTGCTAACCCAAATCACCATAAGATCCCTACTGTAATAACCCCTTAACTGCCACATAGTCCACCGCAAAGTCCCCACTACACTATAAACCCCATAAAATACCAGCCCCCAACACAAAGTAACCCAATACACTATTAACCCCTAAATCACCCTCTTCCCAACGCAAACCCAAAATTGACTAACCCTACCTTTACCAAAAAAAATAAAATAACTACCTTTAAAAAAATAAAAACTTACCTGTGAAAGTAAAAAAATATATAATCTGACCTTTAAAAAAAAAAAAAAAAAAACTACCATTCCTTAAAAAAACTACCATAACCAAAAAAGACACTACCATTACCAAAATTAACCAACTACCATTACCAAAAAAAAACCTATTATTACCAACAAATAATCCTTACAATACATTAAGAAAAAAAAACCTAACATTACTTAAGAAAACTAACATTACAAAAAATAACAAACCCTAACATTACAACTACTAACAAACAAATTATCAAAAATAAAAAAATTATGCGTATCCTAAAGCCCCAAAATAAAAACCTACGCTAAAATAAAAAAACTATTGTAAAACTAAACTACAAATAGCCCTAAACTACAAAATAGGCCTAAAGTGATCAAGCTCTTTTGTGAGAAAAAAATGACACCTTCTTCTAACATTAACCCCTCACCTCTCCAAAAAAAAACTACTCTAAAAAGTGCCCTGAAAAGGGAATTTGGCTGGGCAATTGCACTTAAAGGGGCATTTAGCTCTTTTGCTGCCCTGAGGGGAAAAAATCCCTAATCTTAAAACAGAAAAACACCCCCTAAAAAAACAAACCCTAACACTAAACCCCAATATGGTACTCCCCAAATATGATTGCAACATCGCCCAATCTTCATCCCGGCAGTGGTCCTTCTTTCTCCCAGTGACGGTCCATCTTCTTATCTCAAACCGAGGAACAGTGTAGTAGCAGTGGTCTTTATCCATCTTCAGACCTAGAACAAGAAAAGGAGAAGGGCGCCCTCAAATGGTGTAGTACCGTAATAGGATATGATGGATAACAATAGTTGAGGTGCTCACAAATTCCAAAGCACTGTAATAGTGCAGAAAACGCCGTCTAGACAGCGTGTGCCTCAGTCAATGGTGTGTCAAATATTTAGGATACCAGGAGAGTCGAAGTCACAGTGTATCATTCAGTGTTTTTTTGTAATTTGCAAAAAGCATCAAATGTGGGCCTATCTACTGATGGTAATTATAGCACATATAATTGTAAAGGAATTCAGTCTTACAATTGCTATAATACGACAAGTTAAAAACCAATATAAAATCACAGCGAATTCCTGTACAATTATATGTGCTTTTAAAAGCAAACGTGGAGTCCTTACTTGATTGAGGTTTAGGCCATTATCTGCTACTCTT
Source organism: Bombina bombina (assembly GCF_027579735.1). Taxonomy (NCBI): domain Eukaryota; kingdom Metazoa; phylum Chordata; class Amphibia; order Anura; family Bombinatoridae; genus Bombina; species Bombina bombina. Next base: position 634,301,867 of record NC_069504.1, read on the forward strand.
CCTTAGAATCCTTACAGTTGTTGCAGAGAATTTCTTTCATTGGGGAAGCAGCTATATTTGCCATCAATAGATTTTTTGATGCTTTTTGCACTTTACAAAAACACTGATTGGTACACTGTGACTTTGAGTCTCCTGCTTTCCTAAATATTTGATACATCATTGGCCGAGGCACAAGCTGACTGCACGGTGTTTAAAGGTCTGCACTATTACAGTGCTTTGGAATTTGTGAGTACCTCAATTATTGTTATCCATCATATCATATTACAGTACTACACCATTTGGGGGCGCCCTTCTCCTTTTCTCGTTCTAGATCTTGTAGTTCGTTTTCTTTTGAACATTTTTTAAGAAGTGGCAGCTGGAGGATCGTTAAATATTATCCTTTACAGTACTGAAGCATTCCTGTTTGCTTGGACATTTATGTTGTATATGCCTTGCGATGGGCGCATCTAGTCTATGGACTTTTTGTTTATCCATCTTCAGAGCTTCAACAAGGAGGTCCTCTTCATGCGGTCACCAGCCACACAATGAATTTTGAATGTGAGGTACACCTTTTATATCTAGAATAGACATAAATAAAAAAAAATGTAATTTGTTTGTTAGGGTTTGTTACTTTTTGTAATGTTATTTTTTTATTTTTTTGGTAATGCTAGGCTTTTTTTATTGGTTATTGTAGTTTTTTGGTAATGGTAGGTTTGTTTGGTTTTATTTAGTAATGGTAGGTGTGTTTTTTTAATTTTTTAAATGTAAGATTAGATTTTTTTACTTTCACAGGTAAGTTTTCTTTTTTAAAGCTAGTTAGTTTTTAGGGGTTAATAGTGCAGAATCTTACTTTGCGGTGCAGGGTGTGATGGTTTAGGGGTTAACAGTGTAGAAGCTTACTTTGCGGGGTGTGTGGAAGTTTAGGGGTTTAATGTGTAAAGAGGTAGTTTGCGATGTGGGAGGTGGCAGTTTAGGGGTTCATAGTGTAGTTTAGTGCAACTGTTTCCTCCGGACAAACTTTTTACGCAATCTTTCAGGTCACTTAAAATGTTTCAGCGGTAAATGCGATTGCGTTTGCACAATTTCATTTACTTTCAACTTGTAATACAAACGCATATTACCGCTCAACGCTACCCATAGAAAATATGGGGAGCGTAAGTTATCGCAAGTTTGTGCAAACAAATTCACTGTAATTTTAACAGCGTGTCACTTGTAATACGGACTTGAACATGAAGAACACTGTGATCTCGCCATCGCGTTTACGCTCCTCACGCTAATGATAGTGCTCCACTTGTAATCTAGCCCTTAATGTTTAGTTCAAAGATACGTTAAAAAAATAGATTACGCTTTTGTTAATACCCACTAAATAATATATGCATGAAAAATACATTTTACGTTTCTTTAGTATACCTGGAGTGAAATTTTTATATTTTTAATTTATGAATAATGGTTAATTGATAATCTTAAAAAAAATTAAGCAGCATGAGTATATTTTCATTTTCAGAATACAAGAATTTTTTGCAATATACTTGCATCAGCAAAACGCTTCTAGTAAATGGTATCAATGTTTCATTAGCATACGTACATATTCTGTGCATGCCCAAGCATTCTCATTCATACCCTGCACTTGCTCATAGACCTAGAGGTGCGGTCCTTACAAGCAACCACTGACTCACTGACCAGGAGTAGTATTTGGATTCTGATGCACAGACATGTGCAGTGTATGGATGTTTTCCACTAAACATTTTTGAAAACAGGATGAAAAACCTTACAAGTTTAACTCAATAAGATTAGCTCACCTGAGTTCTCAAAGGATACCTCTAAAAACTGTTTATGTATTTTTGGGGACAATAAATGTCTGCATACTGAATTAATACAACCTATTAAGAGAAGTAAAGGAACAACTACACAGCTGATTTCTCAGAGACATAGACATTATAGATGAATCTTATTACTTTGCAGACATACCATTATGAGAGTGGGCGGCAGCCTACTATGAAAGTTAAATATATCACTTGGGATTATCCATTTACTGCTATAGCACACTTGCCCTTGGGTGTAGGGCCCACACCTAGAGGGCAACATTAAATTTCATAAATATCCCATGCTATTTGTGTGTCCCTCCTATATATTCGTAGGCTTGTATAATATGGGATTGGCTGTAACTACATAGCTTCTAACTTGGGCTTAGGGTAGTCCACCGTAATATAGCTTGCAGAGATTCTTTTGTGTTGCTCCTATGTATCATGGGTCTTACTTTAATTTACTCTCCCCCTCCCCTCCGTATTTCATGTATGCCAGCAGGGGGGATGGGAGACTACTTGAGATAATCTGCAGATTACTTTAACTTCTATCATGGGGTAATATACAGATACTGCATACTAAATAGAGAGCCCATCTCATCTGAGCCCCAGCTATTGTAACAATGACTCACGCTATTGAAGGTTAAATGACTAGATCGATTTTTCTCAATCATAGAGCTATTACTTTAATGTGTTGGTACAGATTGAATGAAACCATAGGCATAGAAAGGTTCTGCTAGTATTTAGGCGTAGCATAGGTATGACAACTAGACCTACATAAGCATTTATAAAGCTATTTCAGTGAAAAGTAGATAATTGTTCTGCACTGCCTTTATATTTAATGTATAAAATATTTCTACCCCAATGTCACTTCTGAGAAGCGTCAGTAATTAATCTGCACCGCCTATATTCGTATCCCCCCCCCCCAGGTTAATGTCCAAGGGGGTAATAATATTATTCATTCACCCAATATGGTGAATTTTATCTGCGGTATTAATCCGCTACATTCTATATATTTAAGCTAATTTTCCTCTTATGTAACATAAGCGTGAATAGGTTCAAGAGTAACCTTATATGTTAAGTGAAGAAATTTGGTTTATGGTGTTAACTATATTGTATACTTTATTTCTCTCTTATTACTACTATACTTTAATTAGTATTTTGTACCCCATAGGGTAAAAATGTATCTCTCATTTAAGATCTATATTCTACATATGACAGCTGAAAATATCATACTAAAAGTCAGAAAACTTTGCTACTGAGGTACTATAGTAACATTCTGTAAAAAATAAAAATATAAGGTATCAATGTAAATCTTGCAATGTATATATCCGAGGTATACTGGTAATATAGTAGGATATACATGTTCTCAATATGTCTATCATGATTTACTATTGTTATTAGCCATGTTCACTTTGAAATAACTTGTTTTCTTGTTTATATGTGGCTTTTGTTTTGCCAATTACCTTAATAAAAATCTTTGATTTATAAAAAAAATATTGTTTTGTGATTAAAGGTTAACAAATTGCCCATATCAAGTCTACAAATGTCAATTTATTTTAAATGATCATATTTATAAAATATGTAAAACTCCCAATAACATTCTGAGGTTATAATATCATAAACATTAATCTAATAATAGTTGGGATTTAGTATAAAGGTCACACACATTCAATATTTTCCTAATACAGTTATTTAAATACAATTTTGAGCCATCGTATTTTTTTTTAGGTAAGAGACATAGATCAGATATATAATTAATCATCACAGTATATTACCTAAATGAAATAATGATGTAACTCAATACTGACAAAAATACAAATGTTGTAGATACTATAAAGCTTCCCGTTTTTATTTATACTTCATGGACTAATATCTCAGGGTGAATATGTGGCCTGTGTTGTTAGTCTTGCTTTTATTTTTCTACATGATCTGGTAATATAGCTGTGGTGAAATCCATCTGCCCCCTTCTGCCCTTCCCATCATGAGGCTCCATTATCTCTGTGCTATCAATAATCACAACTCTGACAATAGGATGGTAAAAAGGCCCCAGAAAATGATATTACATGTATAACGATGATGAATAACACTTCAGTATCTCCCTAGGCAGCAGACAGCCACCTCTACTCTTTCCATAATGAAAGGATAACAGAGCATTACCAGATAACGGAGACAGCTGGTTAAAACAGAGCAAATAAAGTATCTGTAAAAATTCCAAGACTAGAAATGAGGGGATACAAAAAAATGCTTTTTGAAAAGATGATATTTCTATGGCATGGTTTACTACTTATGTTAAATATAAAATGATAATACTTAAAAGCAAATTAAAATCAAAATTGAAAATGAGAGAAAATTAAAAAGAATAAACAAATTGAACATTTAGTCTTTGCAACACCCAATGCAATAATTTATAGCAAACTAACATTATTTAGAATGATTTAAGCTACCTGAATTACTGATGCAGTTTAAACCATATGGTTTTCTTATATTCGATTGACTAAAAAATACAATAACAAATGAGGGGTGGGGGATTTACAAAGACATAAGAAAAAGCAAAATATTCCTGGCCAATACAAAGGCAAATAATTAAAGCTAACTGATTCATATTGTTAATAGCTGCTTTATGAGTTGCAAGGTACTTTTTCACTTAAGATGTGTGAAAGTAACAAAAACATATACAGTGTAAAAATAAAGATTTTAATATTTAAATTGTATACTTTTAGTTGTGTGCATTATTCACAAACCTGGTTTGAGCGACATGCTTATGAGGGATAGCATACTGTAAAATCCTTTTTCTCAATTGCATGTTATACCAGATGCAGAACATATAAATATATGGGAAACTGCTCTTTTTGGCTTATTTTTTTATTTGATATCGCTGGATTTGCTGATTAAAATCCTCTCCTATTGATCTCAAGGACCTGCCCATTTAAATGGTTTGAACCTTTAGAAATAGCAGACATGCTCATGCTATCTCTCAGAACACAAATGTCAATAGTTAGGCAAAGAAATGGTAATTATGGGTGGGGGATGCAATGAGCAAATCCAACTATTTCAAATACAAAATACACACTGGGGGGTTGATAAAAGTTGCTGGCTATATTTACATAGATTTTCTATATATTTTTAGTATAGTTAGTGGTTTTAGCAGATACAATTGATCATTAGAAACACATTAACAAGCAGAACATTTTACAGTGCAATTTCCCTTTTACTTTAATTGCTACAGCCATTTTTATTATTTGTAATGTGCATAAGGGAAACCTTACATATTAAAAGGATTTGCAAATAGATTTGCAGTAGTTATATAACTGACCAACACTCCTATATAAGCTTGTAGGACGTTACATTCTAAAACCATGGGCAATAATAATAATAATTTTGCCCATTCAGCCACAAAAGCATTTGTGAGGTCAGGCACTGATGTTGGACGAGAAGGACTGACGAGCAATCAGCTTTCCAGTTGATGCCAAAGGTGTTCAATTGGGTTGAGGTCAGGGCTCTGTACAGACCACTCCAGTTCCACCGTACTAAACTCATCTAACCATTTCTTTGTGGACCTCACTTTGTGCATAAGTCAAGCTGGTAAAGGAAAAAAAACCTTCTCCAAACTGTTGCCACAAAGTTAGAAGCATCCAACTATCTACAATATTTTTGTATTCTGTCAAATTAAGAAAAACCATTCATTCATTCATTCATTGGGAAATAAAGAGAATAGCCAAAATGTGAAAAACAGCCCCACACCATTATCTCTCCTTCACCAAAATTTACAGTAGGCACTATGTATTCCAGTAGGTATAATTCTTCTGGCTTCAACCACACCCAGGTTTTTCCAACAGACTGCCAAATAGTAAATGTGTAATAGTAATGTAATGCAGCACTCCAGAGAACATGTTTCCACTGTTATTTACACAGCTCCAGCCTATGCTTTGCATTGTGCATGTTGATGTGAGACTTGTGAAGCTCCAACACACATTTTTGGTGCTAATGTTGCTTTGAAACAGATGATAGGTGGACCTCTCTGAGGAAGTGTAGAGTGAAATGTATTCATTTATCATTTAATTAAAATAATTTACCATTTCTGCCTAATGATATAATAATGATATTATGTATTCCTTACTATCGGGCTGATTGACACCCCCTGCTAGCGGCCGATTGGCCGCAAATCTGCAGGTAGGCGGCATTGCACAAGCAGTTCTGGTAAACTACTTGTGCAATGATAAATCCCGATAGCGTATCTCAGCGTATCATGTCAGACAGACATTGAAAAATTGGCCCCATATAGTTTACCTATGTATACCTATGCACATCAAAACAAAAGTGAGGGCTTTTTAACCTTTTCAGCAGGACTCAAACATAATTTTCTCCTGTTGTCTTATAAAGAAATTTGCATATCTGTCTGCTTGTCTTTATATATTTAAATAAGTAATAAAAGTTAATTTATATTATAAATGTTCATATTTCTGTTGCTACTTTGCATTCATTGTGTGCCTACTTCTTCAGTGGCTCAGTCTGTGTAGCTGATAAATGTCATGCATCAGCACATTCCTGATAAATACCCAATCACATAATTACTAAATGAAGGTACTATCGGATACATCGTCATTTTCTTCTTGTACATTTTCTAAATTGTCCATTTCTGTTTTTCTTGTGGATTATTACACTCACTTCAGCATAAGGCAGACTCACTCTGTGAGTGTGCGTGCTGTGCCACTTCGTGGCTGAAATGTTGTTGCTCCTAGATGCTTCCACTTAACAATAATAGCCCTTACAGTTAACCAATAGTAGAAGAAGAGCAGAAGTTGTGGCAAAAAATGGTAGCCTATGACAGTGCCACATTTAAAGTTACTCTTTATTATGGCCCATTGTACTATCAGTGTTTGTCTATGGAGAGTGCATGGGTATGCGCTGGATATTATGTAATTGTAAGTAATGGGTGTGACTGAAACACCAGAAATCCATAATTAGTAAGGGTATCCGCAAACAGTACTTATTGCCATATAGTGTAAGCACCTTCTAAGCTGGTGACTGGTTTAACAGAGAATGGCCATATTATGTGAGTAACATCCTTATTTTATTATGAAAAATAGGTGATTCTATGTAAGCAATGTTTGCACTGATTAAAAATGTTTTTGTCTTTGTTTTTATGTGGATGTGTGCAACCCCCCCCCCACTGTATATACAGTACTCTGAACAGTCCGGAACTGACAGTGAATTTTTGCTGTCCCCAATAGAGCTTTTATATTACCTCATATTTTTAGGTTTTATAAATGTGAGCATTCTGTATACAGTGTGTTACCCTACCTTAATAAGCATTGAAGGTGCCAAGAAGGGACTCTCCCTACATTGCAAGACATTTACCTCATTTGGATTGAGGTAATAAAGTATAAGTAAGAACCCCAGTAGGGTAATGCCTCTCTGATGGGTACCAGCCATTATATGAAATAAAAACATTTTATTTGAAGTGACTGCAATAATCATTTAGGAACTGTAAGGAACTGATTATCATTGCATCCTTGACTAGCATTATATTTTGGAAAGGTTATTTAATTTTATTAATTTGAGATCTATTCCTAATGGTTTTCTCTCATTGTTGCGCCATCCTATAACTTCTTTTGTATACTTTTTTTATTCTATTATGTGCACTATATCTGGGGAGTATATGTAAATGATTGCATAGGGTCCGGAAGCCATTTAGTATTTTCAGAACCTGAAGCACAAGCTTTTTATATCTCCATAGCACTGTTTCATTTTTATTTATTAACACACACATATATTATATATATATATATATATATATATATATATATATATATATATATATATATATATATTGTTGGTTGGTGTGTGCACTCTCACCATCTATGTGCAACTGCCAGGGTGCTATCTATATAGTGAATAGTTTCAAAGGTCAAATAAGCACTCGCTGGACTTCAGTCATCAGTGACAGCACTCTTTATTCTGTGACGTTTCGGGACAACACACAGTCCCTTCCTCAGACAAACAACAAATAAAAAATGGCAGCCTTATAAAGGCTAGTGAAACCCTCCCCCAATTATTAAACCAATGAGACAGATGAAAGTGTGAGGACAGAAGGAACAAAACTTCTGATAGGTCTGTGGTATTGTAAAAGCCCGCCTGATAGGCTAAGGGTAAAAGTGTTAGTGGTAAAGAGGTGATGTGAAAAATAAACATATTAAAATTAAAATAAACTCCACATTCTGGGTCCACTAAGTGTCACTAGGTGATGCACAACTCTAGAAATAGAACAAAATTAGAATTATCAACACTGAACATGACTTTTCTATAAAGAGAGCCTTATTGGCCAATCAGGTCCGTGCACACATAAACCATAATTTGGTCACCAATCCTGAACGGTCAACCTAAAAACGGGTCTATGATCCAGCCCCCTTTGTGTGGCTATAACATATAGCACTAATTTGTAAAAGTCAAGACGAAACATAATGTCAACGACTAACATTCTCAGCCCCCATCACAAAGATGAAATAGCATGCTAAGTCTTATGTGATTATCAAGTATATCATGACACTTTAACGTGATCAGATCCAATAGTGTAAACATAAACAAAAAAAAAAAATAAAAACAAAAACAAAACACCGGCATCTGCGGCCAATCACAAACATAATACTGGCACACCCCCGTCGGGACCAATCATATCAAGAATAGAGAAACCGCGCCCACGTATCAGATAGGCAGGACGTCATCATCAACCAGCCAATGTAATTATCCCTAAGCCGGCACATAGGCACATCCAGTGAGACAGCTATCCGGAGCCACATACCCCACATCTACCAATCCGGTGTCACACTCCTTCTGCAAAAACATAAGCTGATAAATAGAGCTCGGGTAGAAGATGTCAGAACTTATCCTGTCATAGCTAAACCGCAGCGTGGTACAGAAATAAACAATTATAAATACAAATATAAGTACAAATGTGCATCAGTCTCATATGATGACACGGTCAATACAACATCGTCAAATCGCCGCAAAACATTATCACAGCAAACAAAATATTCAAAAGGCAACACTCATGTGTGCACAACAACACAATCCCTCAGAAACTTACACGTACCGAAGATCATGCCCAAATATTCAAAGCCGTTTAGATACATAATAGTGATATGTTAAATATTTAATGTATATAATATAGTGCAGTGCTGCTCAAAAATAACATACAAATGAAAGTAAAAATAGTCTATAAACTGTATAGAATCACACATACGCTACCCAACAAGTGAGAAGATCCCTACCACAATACCAACTTATCCGTGATTCGAAAACACACCAATATCAAAAACAGCTATAAGCCCTCAAAAAATGGGCGATCTCTAGCACACTATGAGGCTAAAGTTAGCGTGGGAGGCTACCCTGTTATAAGAAAGAGACCTTCTCTCAAGTCTCACAAAGAGTAAAATCTAATGGTGACCAGACCAATGATCGGACCACTCACGTCACGATCTAGAGAATAAAGCTACAACCAAAAAAAAGTTGATCATAAGCCATATCCAACTCAAATGGCAGGTAATGAAATAATACACCCAAAGTTAACAGTGGGCCCAAGAATGTGAAGAGTTTAAAATAATTTAAAAACAGCAATGTATAGATTGTAGTCTATGGGAACAAATAGAGACTATATAAGAAGAAACATTTATAGAAATATTATATAGGATGACCACAGATAGTGTATCAAGAACAGCTGGTACATCAAGAATAAATATCAAATATCAAAAATTCTTCAAAAGTTCTTCAAAAAGAGAGAGATATCAAAAACATTTCAAAAAGTTCAAAAATTCAAAAAGGTTACCAAAAATGTGTGAAAATTGCCAAAAAAATTGCCAAAAAAATTAGTACCAAAAACTAGTACTAAAAAATCATAAGACATCTCTCAGCAATTAAATCATGGACTCTCATTGTAAAATAACTCGGCTGGATAGGCTCATAAGTCAATTCAGACGGATTCTCTCATGAACTAAATTAGCTTAGAGATAGCATTGCCAACCAGTGTGAACATTGAGGCCTCTTGGTTGTGTGGTTCCAAGTTCGTAAATCCATCTTGCCTCTTTCTTCAAGAGGATAGTTGCTCTGTCACCTCCTCTTCTTAATTTAGGAACATGGTCAATAATCCTAAACCTCATATCGGTGACAGAATGTCCGGACTCCATAAAGTGGCGTGCCACAGGTTGATCAGATTTTCCCTTGTTGATAGCTGTCCTAATGCTGTACCTATGGTTGGCCATCCTCGTTCTGGTATCATCATTGGTCTTACCAATGTAAAACTTGCCACATGGACAGTTCAATAGATATATAATGTGTGTAGTGGTACAGGTCAGAGCATACTTGATTCTATATTTCTTCCTCCGTTCAGGATGTTGACATTGTGTACCAGTAATCATTGCATTGCAAGTTACGCAACCGAGACATCTGTAGCATCCAGTTTTCTTCCCAAGCCAAGTCTTTTGTGTATTGTCGGTTAAGTCCGTCCTCATCAGTAGATCCCGTAGGCTACGACCCCTCCTATAACCAATCCGTGGTACGGGCCATTTCTTAAATGGCAATGTATGATCAGCCTCTAGTAGTTTCCACTCATCTTTCAAGGTTTTCACAATCAGGTTTTTATCAGGTGTGTATGTGGTCACAAATGTCATTTGTTGTGTTTGCATCTGTTCTGATGTTCCACTAGGTTCATGAGTATTAGCCAGTGTCAACATCTCAGTGAGAACTTTGCGATTGTATCCTCTGTCCTTGAAACGCTGTGTCATTTCTACCAGTTGGGTTGCACATTTCTCTTCATCTGTATTGTTCCGGATCACACGTTGATACTGAGCTTTAGGAATGTTCCTAATCAGATTGGGCTGATGACAGCTCTTCGCATGTAGAATGGAATTTCGATCAGTATCTTTTTTGTACAGTGTGGTTCCCAATCCAGTGTCTGACTTGTAGACTCTCACATCAAGATAGTCCACCTTATCAAAACTGATAGTAGAGCTAAATCTGATGGTGCTGTCCATTTCGTTAAGTGTGTTGATCCACAACTTGAGTGACTCTAAACTGTCTTGCCAAATCAGGAACAGATCGTCGATATATCGACAATAATACTTGATCTCTTGTTTCTCAAACACTTTCATGGAGTTTACCTCATACTCAGCCATAAAGAGGTTGGCCAGCGATGAAGCCACGTTTGACCCCATCGCCGTTCCTGAAATTTGCAAATAATAGATCCTATCAAATCGGAAATAGTTTTCAGAAAGACAGATGTCAAGCAGCTCAATGAGAACCTCCTCCGGAGGACCAATGTATGGAGTACGTCTAAGACACTTGGCTACTGCTGCTATGCCTGAGGACTGTGGGATAACCGTATATAAACTTGAGACGTCAAGTGTGGCTAGAACATCTGATGATTTTATCTCGGTGAGCTGTAGTATCTGGGCCATAAAGTCTGAAGAATCTCGTATATACGACTTCTGTTGTTTCACCCATGGTTGTAGAAAGGAGTCTACAAATTCTGCCAGTGGCTGTAGTAGAGAGCCCCTTGCCGACACAATGGGCCTACCAGGCGGATTCTGTGTGTCCTTATGTATTTTGGGCAGTGTGTATAATATAGGGACCACCGGGAAGTCCCTTTTAAGGAAACCAAAATGGTTCTGTGTGATTAGACCTTCCTTCAGCCAGCGTTCCAAGGTGACATCAATTTTCTTTTTTAGTTGCACTGTAGGGTCACACGGTAGAGGATGATATGTGTTTGTGTCCGATAGTTGTCTCATGATTTCCGCCTTGTAGTCAGTGGTGTTCATGACCACAATCCCACCGCCCTTATCGGCGGGGCGTATCACAATAGATGGGTCTTGTTGAAGGGATTTTAGCGCCTCTCTCTCTGCTCTAGTCAAATTATCTGTCCACCGTTTTCCGGATGGCTTTGATATTTGTTCCGTCAGATAATTGACAAGCGTGTGAATCGTTGGATTGTTGGACAGTGGATCAAAACGTCCCTTGGGCTTAAATTTGTCAATGTCATCGCTAGTGGTCCCAAAGTGTTCCTTTAACCTTAAATTTCGCCCAAATTTCTGGATATCTATGAAAAGGTCGAATTCATCTTTTTTGGTAGCAGGTACGAATGATAAGCCCTTATTCAAAAGGTCAGTCTCTGTTTTATTGAGTATCCGGCTGCTGATATTAAAGACTATATTTGGGGTTGTTTCTGTGTTGGAGGGCGGTGGGCAGTGCCCCCCCCTCCTCGTGTGCGGCCTCTGCCTCGGCCTAAAAAACGATTACCAGAACTAGGAGGTAAGGATGTCACATTCCTAGAGTTATCCCATTGTTGGTATCCACCACCACCACGGGACCGTGTAGTCACACCACTGGGGGTACCTTCCATAACCACTTGGCTGTTCTCTGGATCGGAACTGTCACCAGAACTGGAATCAATTGTTGTCATGTTCTTCTTTGTGAATCTTCTTTCACGTCGTGGGTGTATCGCCCGTCTATCATCTGGTGTCATCATCCATCTATAAATGGTTTTGTATGAGTAGTCCTGGTTCACAGTCTGTAATTTCCTGTTCTTGAACGCGATCAGTTCTTGTTTGTAAGTCCTGATTTGAATCTCCAATTTACTTATCCAATCAGTATCTGTGTCCATTCTGAGATTAGGCAATTTTTCAGCTTCATATATGGTAATTTCAGTTTTCACCTCTTTGAGGAGTCGTCCCACTTCTCTGATGACCAGAAGCATGAGATCGAAGGAGCATTTGTTAAGAATTTTGCTCCAGTTAATGCAAAATTCTGTATTGGCTCGTCCAATGGTAGGCACATTTCTTATTCTGAAACCTCTCGGGATCATTCTGCGTTTGTGATAATCAGACAAGTATGTGCCATGTAGGTTCAGATCGATCTCTCTTTGTTTTAATTTTATTAGGTTGTTATATAGGGACTGATAGGACTCCTCAACTTGTTGTTCCTCTATAGACCCAAATCGAATGTTCTCAGCATCCTCATCAGTAAAAGTGAAGATGTCCTCATTTCTATCCTCCTGTGTGGTGATAGGTACATCACTCATAGTTGAATCAGTGGAGGTCATCTTTATACAAAGAAAGAGGGGAAGGATCTCCAAGACAACCTCTATGTGGGTGCACTTACACAAGTTATGATAAATATATATTGTTGGTTGGTGTGTGCACTCTCACCATCTATGTGCAACTGCCAGGGTGCTATCTATATAGTGAATAGTTTCAAAGGTCAAATAAGCACTCGCTGGACTTCAGTCATCAGTGACAGCACTCTTTATTCTGTGACGTTTCGGGACAACACACAGTCCCTTCCTCAGACAAACAACAAATCAAAAATGGCAGCCTTATAAAGGCTAGTGAAACCCTCCCCCAATTATTAAACCAATGAGACAGATGAAAGTGTGAGGACAGAAGGAACAAAACTTCTGATAGGTCTGTGGTATTGTAAAAGCCCGCCTGATAGGCTAAGGGTAAAAGTGTTAGTGGTAAAGAGGTGATGTGAAAAATAAACATATTAAAATTAAAATAAACTCCACATTCTGGGTCCCCTAAGTGTCACTAGGTGATGCACAACTCTAGAAATAGAACAAAATTAGAATTATCAACACGGAACATGACTTTTCTATAAAGAGAGCCTTATTGGCCAATCAGGTCCGTGCACACATAAACCATAATTTGGTCACCAATCCTGAATGGTCAACCTAAAAACGGGTCTATGATCCAGCCCCCTTTGTGTGGCTATAACATATAGCACTAATTTGTAAAAGTCAAGACGAAACATAATGTCAACGACTAACATTCTCAGCCCCCATCACAAAGATGAAATAGCATGCTAAGTCTTATGTGATTATCAAGTATATCATGACACTTTAACGTGATCAGATCCAATAGTGTAAACATAAACAAAAATAAAAATAAAAACAAAAACAAAACACCGGCATCTGCGGCCAATCACAAACATAATACTGGCACACCCCCGTCGGGACCAATCATATCAAGAATAGAGAAACCGCGCCCACGTATCAGATAGGCAGGACGTCATCATCAACCAGCCAATGTAATTATCCCTAAGCCGGCACATAGGCACATCCAGTGAGACAGCTATCCGGAGCCACATACCCCACATCTACCAATCCGGTGTCACACTCCTTCTGCAAAAACATAAGCTGATAAATAGAGCTCGGGTAGAAGATGTCAGAACTTATCCTGTCATAGCTAAACCGCAGCGTGGTATAGAAATAAACAATTATAAATACAAATATAAGTACAAATGTGCATCAGTCTCATATGATGACACGGTCAATACAACATCGTCAAATCGCCGCAAAACATTATCACAGCAAACAAAATATTCAAAAGGCAACACTCATGTGTGCACAACAACACAATCCCTCAGAAACTTACACGTACCGAAGATCATGCCCAAATATTCAAAGCCGTTTAGATACATAATAGTGATATGTTAAATATTTAATGTATATAATATAGTGCAGTGCTGCTCAAAAATAACATACAAATGAAAGTAAAAATAGTCTATAAACTGTATAGAATCACACATACGCTACCCAACAAGTGAGAAGATCCCTACCACAATACCAACTTATCCGTGATTCGAAAACACACCAATATCAAAAACAGCTATAAGCCCTCAAAAAATGGGCGATCTCTAGCACACTATGAGGCTAAAGTTAGCGTGGGAGGCTACCCTGTTATAAGAAAGAGACCTTCTCTCAAGTCTCACAAAGAGTAAAATCTAATGGTGACCAGACCAATGATCGGACCACTCACGTCACGATCTAGAGAATAAAGCTACAACCAAAAAAAAGTTGATCATAAGCCATATCCAACTCAAATGGCAGGTAATGAAATAATACACCCAAAGTTAACAGTGGGCCCAAGAATGTGAAGAGTTTAAAATAATTTAAAAACAGCAATGTATAGATTGTAGTCTATGGGAACAAATAGAGACTATATAAGAAGAAACATTTATAGAAATATTATATAGGATGACCACAGATAGTGTATCAAGAACAGCTGGTACATCAAGAATAAATATCAAATATCAAAAATTCTTCAAAAGTTCTTCAAAAAGAGAGAGATATCAAAAACATTTCAAAAAGTTCAAAAATTCAAAAAGGTTACCAAAAATGTGTGAAAATTGCCAAAAAAATTGCCAAAAAAATTAGTACCAAAAACTAGTACTAAAAAATCATAAGACATCTCTCAGCAATTAAATCATGGACTCTCATTGTAAAATAACTCGGCTGGATAGGCTCATAAGTCAATTCAGACGGATTCTCTCATGAACTAAATTAGCTTAGAGATAGCATTGCCAACCAGTGTGAACATTGAGGCCTCTTGGTTGTGTGGTTCCAAGTTCGTAAATCCATCTTGCCTCTTTCTTCAAGAGGATAGTTGCTCTGTCACCTCCTCTTCTTAATTTAGGAACATGGTCAATAATCCTAAACCTCATATCGGTGACAGAATGTCCGGACTCCATAAAGTGGCGTGCCACAGGTTGATCAGATTTTCCCTTGTTGATAGCTGTCCTAATGCTGTACCTATGGTTGGCCATCCTCGTTCTGGTATCATCATTGGTCTTACCAATGTAAAACTTGCCACATGGACAGTTCAATAGATATATAATGTGTGTAGTGGTACAGGTCAGAGCATACTTGATTCTATATTTCTTCCTCCGTTCAGGATGTTGACATTGTGTACCAGTAATCATTGCGTTGCAAGTTACGCAACCGAGACATCTGTAGCATCCAGTTTTCTTCCCAAGCCAAGTCTTTTGTGTATTGTCGGTTAAGTCCGTCCTCATCAGTAGATCCCGTAGGTTACGACCCCTCCTATAACCAATCCGTGGTACGGGCCATTTCTTAAATGGCAATGTATGATCAGCCTCTAGTAGTTTCCACTCATCTTTCAAGGTTTTCACAATCAGGTTTTTATCAGGTGTGTATGTGGTCACAAATGTCATTTGTTGTGTTTGCATCTGTTCTGATGTTCCACTAGGTTCATGAGTATTAGCCAGTGTCAACATCTCAGTGAGAACTTTGCGATTGTATCCTCTGTCCTTGAAACGCTGTGTCATTTCTACCAGTTGGGTTGCACATTTCTCTTCATCTGTATTGTTCCGGATCACACGTTGATACTGAGCTTTAGGAATGTTCCTAATCAGATTGGGCTGATGACAGCTCTTCGCATGTAGAATGGAATTTCGATCAGTATCTTTTTTGTACAGTGTGGTTCCCAATCCAGTGTCTGACTTGTAGACTCTCACATCAAGATAGTCCACCTTATCAAAACTGATAGTAGAGCTAAATCTGATGGTGCTGTCCATTTCGTTAAGTGTGTTGATCCACAACTTGAGTGACTCTAAACTGTCTTGCCAAATCAGGAACAGATCGTCGATATATCGACAATAATACTTGATCTCTTGTTTCTCAAACACTTTCATGGAGTTTACCTCATACTCAGCCATAAAGAGGTTGGCCAGCGATGGGGCCACGTTTGACCCCATCGCCGTTCCTGAAATTTGCAAATAATAGATCCTATCAAATCGGAAATAGTTTTCAGAAAGACAGATGTCAAGCAGCTCAATGAGAACCTCCTCCGGAGGACCAATGTATGGAGTACGTCTAAGACACTTGGCTACTGCTGCTATGCCTGAGGACTGTGGGATAACCGTATATAAACTTGAGACGTCAAGTGTGGCTAGAACATCTGATGATTTTATCTCGGTGAGCTGTAGTATCTGGGCCATAAAGTCTGAAGAATCTCGTATATACGACTTCTGTTGTTTCACCCATGGTTGTAGAAAGGAGTCTACAAATTCTGCCAGTGGCTGTAGTAGAGAGCCCCTTGCCGACACAATGGGCCTACCAGGCGGATTCTGTGTATATGTATATGCACAAATAAGGGCTAGATTAACAGAGGATTGCAGAGGATTAACAGAGGATTACAATCATTTTAGCTTGAGCGATAAGGAGTGTATCACAAGGGTTTGCACTCATTGGGCTTACTGCTCGTATTACAAGTTGAATGTAAATGTGATCGCGTGTGGGCAATTGCGAATTAAGCTACAATCATTACCATGATCTCAGAGCTCTGTTAACTGTTTTGTGAAACATAAAAGTTGTGCAAAACACATAAAAAATGCATTACAAAGTACAGTTACGCTAAAAATTATTAAAAAAAAATATATATTATTAAAAGTTATAAGGGCTCAGACATGAGATCTCGGGTGTAAGAAAAAAAAAAAGCCGGCAAACGGCATTAACCCCTTAAGGACAAGGCCATTTTTCAGTTTCTTTCCCTTAAGGACCAGGGCTATTTTTACATTTCTGCAGTGTTTGTGTTTAGCCTTAATTTTCCTCTTACTCATTTACTGCACCCACACATATTATATACAGTTTTTCTCGCCATTAAAAGGACTTTCAAAAGATTCCATTATTTTCATCATATTTTATAATTTACCATAATTTTCTTTATAAAATATGAGGACAAAATGGAAAAAAACACACTTTTTCTAACTTTGACCCCCAAAATCTGTTACACATCTACAACCACCAAAAAACACCCATGCTAAATAGTTTCTAAATTTTGTCCTGAGTTTAGAAATACCCAATGTTTACATGTTCTTTGCTTTTTTAGCAAGTTAGAGGGCAATAAATACAAGTAGCACTTTGCTATTTCCAAACCACTTTTTTTTTTTCAAAACTAGCTATAGTTGCATTGGAACACTGATATCTGTCAGGAATCCCTGAATATCCTTTGACATGAATATATATTTTTTTTTTGTAGACAACCCAAAGTATTGATCTAGGTCCATTTTGGTATATTTCATGACACCATGTCACCGCCAAATGCGATCATATAAAAAAAAATGTTCTCAAACTGTTTCACAAACTTTAGGTTACTCACTGAAATTATTTACAAACAAGTTGTGCAATTATGGCACAAATGGTTGTAAATGTTTCTCTGGGATCCCCTTTGTTCAGAAATAGTAGACATTTATGGCTGTGGCATTACTTTTTGGTAATTAGAAGGCCGCTAAATGCTGCTGCGCATGACAATTGTATGTCTGCCCTGCAGTGAAGGGGTTAATTACGGAGCTTGTAGGGTTAATTTTAGCTTTAGGGTAGTGTAGTAGACAACCCAAAGTATTGATCTAGCTATAGTTGCATTGGAACACTGATATCTGTCAGGAATCCCTGAATATCCTTTGACATGAATATATTTTTTTTTTTAGTAGACAACCCAAAGTATTGATCTAGGTCCATTTTGATATATTTCATGCCACCATTTCCCCATCAAATTCGATGAAATAAAAAAAAATTGTTCACTTTTTCACTAACTTTGGGTTTCTTACTGAATTTATATACAAACAGCTTGTGCAATCATGGCACAAATGGTTGTAAATGCTTCTCTGGGATCCCCTTTGTTCAGAAATAGCAGACATATATATCTCTCTTCCCTCCCCCACCCCACAATTGTCCACGCCATCTTTAGTACTGGCAGAAATTCTGCCAGTACTAAAACAAAAGGCTTTTTTTTTTTATTATTATTATTTTTTATTCTGTTTAGCTGTGATGGACCCACCCTTAGCCCCCAACCTCTCTGATCACCCCAAGCAGCTCTATAACCCTTTCCCACTATCTATTTGTTGCCATCTTGGGTACTGGCAGCTGTTTGCCAGTACCCAATTTGCCTCCAAAAAATAATTTTTAATTTTTTTTTATGTAATTTACATTTTTCTGTAGTGTAGCTGCCCCCCCTCAATACCCCTCTCCCTCTCCCCCTCCCAGATCCTGTTGATCATTAATTCCCCCCTCCATCTCCCTCTCTCCCAATCTGCACTCTCCCATTCATTGGTGGCAGTGGTTGTTGCGCAATCGCGCGCACACATGTGCGCGCACGCGCTCTCTACAGGCCCCCTCGCACGCTCCCGGCACCCGACGTGCACATTGCACATTCAGGAACCGGATGCCGGGTAGTGATGGGCCGCCCACCCGCCTCCCTGCAGCTGCTCCCACCCACCAACGATCAGCTCCATCACTACCGGTGCAGAGAGGGCCACAGAGTGGCCCTCTCTGCATTGGTCTTGGGAAAAAAGGTATTGCAGTGATGCCTCAATATCGAAGGCATTACGGCAATACCTTGAAAACGGCTGGAAGCGATCAGGATCGCTTCCAGCCACTTTAAACCCTAATGTTGTACAGGGTACGTCTCTGGTCTTTAAAGACCAGTTTGTGTGGGACGTACCCTAAACGACATGCGTCGTTAAGGGGTTAACATTGAGATACATAAATATATATTGCTAAATATGTATGTGTGTATATATATATATATATATATATATTTATATATATATATGTACATATGTATTTATGTATTTATTTGTGTATATATGTATTTACAGACATATATACATATATAAACACATAAATACATATGTATGCATACAGACATATATACAAGTGCATTAGAGCCCTTTGTCGTTAAGTAGATAAAAACGTGAAAAAACGTATTTTTGCAATATTCGTATTTAGTATAGGTTTTAACTATGGGCTTACTGTAAATATTTCACATTCCAATGTTCTGCACATAGCAGAATATGTTCTATATATCTATACATATATATATAATCATCTAAATACAGTATATAGGTATAAATATATATTTGTGCAAAAATACATAAGATATATGTAGAAATATGTATTTAATAAAAAGAACATATTCAGTTATGTAAGGACATTAAAATATAAAAAAAAAATAGTATTTTCATGTTGGGTTTGCGCAAATGAGAATACGCAATCATGCATGAGAGTGTTTTTTTTAACACTTTTTTTCCATTGACTTCTAGGCTGGAATTTATAAATGCACACGTAATATTCTAAGTTCAGATTTTTGCACTAGTTGGTTACTTCTAGAGCAAAAACAGTTTACTTTCAACTTGTAATATGAGCGCAACCCAACTAGCGCAAAAAGCTCAATTCTAGCGGAGTTAGCGCTGTAGAGGAATAGTGATGTTGCGAACAGTTCTGCCGCGAATAGTTCGCAGCGAACATAGCATGTTCGCGTTCTCAGCGGACGGCAAACATATGCGATGTTCTATCCGCCCCCTATTTGTCATCATTGAGTAAACTTTGACCCTGTAGCTCACAGTCACAAGACACATTCCAGCCAATCAGCAGCAGACACTCCCTCCCAGACCCTCCCACCTCCTGGACAGCATCCATTTTAGATTAATTCGGAGCCTGCATTCTTAGTGAGAGGAGGGACAGTGTAGCTGCTGCTGATTTAATAGGGAAATCGATAGCTAGGCTAGTGTATTCAGTGTCCACTACAGTCCTGAAGGACTCATCTGATCTCTGCTGTAAGGACAGCACCCCAAAAAGCCCTTTTTAGGGCTAGAACATCAGTCTGCTTTTTTTTTTCTTCCCTGTGTAATCTAATTGCAGCCTGCCTGCCAGCTCAGGCTCACAGCGTATACTGTGCCCACTTGCCCAGTGCCACCACTCATATCTGGTGTAACAGTAGTGTACATTTAAAAAAAAAAAAAAAAACTTTTTTTAATTTAAAATAATAGCAGTCATTTTCCTTCACACATGTGCATTTGAGGTCCTGCCAGGGCACAGTGTGACACCAGTGCAAGTCATAACTGCTAAAACAGTAGTGTACATTTAAAAAAAAAAAAACAACCTTTCTTCTGTTAAGTGTGATCAGTCCACGGGTCATCATTACTTCTGGGATATTACTCCTCCCCAACAGGAAGTGCAAGAGGATTCACCCAGCAGAGCTGCATATAGCTCCTCCCCTCTACGTCACTCCCAGTCATTCTCTTGCACCCAACGACTAGATAGGATGTGTGAGAGGACTATGGTGATTATACTTAGTTTATATCTTCAATCAAAAGTTTGTTATTTTAAAATAGCACCGGAGTGTGTTATTACCTCTCTGGCAGAGTTTGAAGAAGAATCTACCAGAGTTTTGCTATGATTTAGCCGGAGTAGTTAAGATCATATTGCTGTTCTCGGCCATCTGAGGAGTGAGGTAAACTTCAGATCAGGGGACAGCGGGTAGATGAATCTGCATAGAGGTATGTAGCAGTTTTTATTTTCTGACAATGGAATTGATGAGAAAATCCTGCCATACCGATATAATGTCATGTATGTATACTTTACACTTCAGTATTCTGGGGAATGGTACTTCACTAGAATTACACTGTAAGAAATACATAAAGCTGTTTAATAACTAGAGATTAGTTTAACGTTTTTGCTGGAATGTAAAATCGTTTTCATTTGCTGAGGTACTGTGTGAATAAATGTTTGGGCACTATTTTTCCACTTGGCAGTTGCTTAATCTGTTTTTCTGACAGTTTCTGTTCTCCCTCACTGCTGTGTGTGAGGGGGAGGGGCCGTTTTTTGGCGCTTTTTCTATGCATCAAATATTTCAGTCAGCAACTCATTGTATTCCCTGCATGATCCGGTTCATCTCTACAGAGCTCAGGGGTCTTCAAAACTTATTTTGAGGGAGGTAATTTCTCTCAGCAGAGCTGTGAGAATTATAGTTTGACTGAGATAAAAAACGTTTATTCTGTAATTTGTTTCCTGCTTTCAGAATTTGTTATCTTTGCTAATGGGATTAAACCTTTGCTAAAGTTGTGTTGTTTACAAGGATTGAGGCTATAACTGTTTCAATTTATTAATTTTCAACTGTCATAGATCTTCTGTGCTTCTTAAAGGCACAGTACGTTTTAATATTATTCTAATTGAATTGTATTTCCAAGTTGCAAGTTTATTTGCTAGTGTGTCATTTGTTGCAATGCCAAAGTGGAGCCCAATAGAAATTTATGTACTAACTGTATTGAGGCTACTTTAAATAAAAGTCAATCTGTACAAATTGAACAAATTTCACCAAACAACGAGGGGAGAGTTATGCCGACTAACTCGCCTCACGTGTCAGTACCTACATCTCCCGCTCAGAGGGAGGTGCGTGATATTGTAGCGCCGAGTACATCTGGGCGGCCATTACAAATCACATTACAGGATATGGCTACTGTTATGACTGAGGTTTTGGCTAAATTACCAGAACTAAGAGGTAAGCGTGATCACTCTGGGGTGAGAACAGAGTGCGCTGATAATATTAGGGCCATGTCAGACACTGCATCACAGGTGGCAGAACATGAGGACGGAGAACTTCATTCTGTGGGTGACGGTTCTGATCCAAACAGACTGGATTCAGATATTTCAAATTTTAAATTTAAAACTGGAAAACCTCCGTGTATTACTAGGGAGGTGTTAGCGGCTCTGAATGATTGTAACACAGTTGCAATACCAGAGAAAATGTGTAGGTTGGATAAATATTTTGCGTACCGACGAGTACTGAGGTTTTTCCTATACTAAGAGACTTACTGAAATTGTTACTAAGGAGTGGGATAGACCCGGTGTGCCGTTCTCACCCCCTCCGATATTTAGAAAAATGTTTCCAATAGACGCCACCACAAGGGACTTATGGCAAACGGTCCCTAAGGTGGAGGGAGCAGTTTCTATCTTAGCTAAGCGTACCACTATCCCGGTGGAGGATAGCTGTGCTTTTTCAGATCCAATGGATAAAAAGTTAGAGGTTACCTTAAGAAAATGTTTGTTCAACAAGGTTTTATATTGCAACCCCTTGCATGCATTGCGCCGATCACGGCTGCAGCGGCATTCTGGATTGAGTCTCTGGAAGAGAACATTGGTTCAGCTACTCTGGACGACATTACGGACAGGCTTAGAGTCCTTAAACTATCTAATTCATTCATTTCGGAGGCCGTAGTACATCTTACTAAACTTACGGCGAAGAATTCAGGATTCGCCATTCAGGCACGCAGGGCGCTGTGGCTAAAATCCTGGTCAGCTGATGTTACTTCTAAGTCTAAATTGCTTAATATACCTTTCAAAGGGCAGACCTTATTCGGGCCCGGGTTGAAAGAGATTATCGCTGACATTACAGGAGGTAAAGGCCATGCCCTGCCTCAGGACAAAGCCAAAGCCAAGACTAGACAGTCTAATTTTCGTTCCTTTCGTAATTTCAAAGCAGGAGCAGCATCAACTTCCTCTGCACCAAAACAGGAAGGAGCTGTTGCTCGCTACAGACAAGGCTGGAAACCTAACCAGTCCTGGAACAAGGGCAAGCAGACTAGGAAACCTGCTGCTGCCCCTAAAACAGCATGAATTGAGGGCCCCCGATCCGGGATCGGATCTAGTGGGGGGCAGACTTTCTCTCTTCGCCCAGGCTTGGGCAAGAGATGTTCAGGATCCCTGGGCGCTAGAGATAATATCTCAGGGATACCTTCTGGACTTCAAATACTCTCCTCCAAGAGAGAGATTTCATCTGTCAAGATTGTCAACAATCCAGACAAAGAAAGAGGCGTTTCTACGCTGCGTACAAGAGCTCTTGTTAATGGGAGTAATCCATCCAGTTCCACGATCGGAACAGGGACAGGGGTTTTACTCAAAATCTGTTTGTGGTTCCCAAAAAAGAGGGAACTTTCAGACCAATCCTGGACTTAAAGATCCTAAACAAATTCCTAAGAGTTCCATCGTTCAAGATGGAGACTATTCGGACAATTTTACCTATGATCCAAGAGGGTCAATACATGACCACTGTAGATTTAAAAGATGCTTACCTTCACATACCGATTCACAAAGATCATATCGGTACCTAAGGTTTGCCTTCCTAGACAGGCATTACCAGTTTGTGGCTCTTCCATTCGGATTGGCTACAGCTCCAAGAATCTTCACAAAGGTTCTGGGTGCTCTTCTGGCAGTACTAAGACCGCGGGGAATCTCGGTAGCTCCATACCTAGACGACATTCTGATACAAGCTTCAAGCTTTCAAACTGCCAAGTCTCATACAGAGTTAGTGCTGGCATTTCTAAGGTCACATGGATGGAAGGTGAACGAAAAGAAAAGTTCACTCGTTCCACTCACAAGAGTTCCCTTCCTGGGGACTCTTATAGATTCTGTAGAAATGAAGATTTACCTGACAGAGGACAGGCTAACAAGACTTCAAAGTGCTTGCCGCACCCTTCATTCCATTCAACACCCGTCAGTGGCTCAATGCATGGAGGTAATCGGCTTAATGGTAGCGGCAATGGACATAGTACCCTTTGCACGCTTACACCTCAGACCACTGCAACTGTGCATGCTAAGTCAGTGGAATGGGGATTACTCAGACTTATCCCCTTCTCTGAATCTGGATCAAGAGACCAGAAATTCTCTTCTATGGTGGCTTTCTCGGCCACATCTGTCCAGGGGGATGCCATTCAGCAGACCAGACTGGACAATTGTAACAACAGACGCCAGCCTTCTAGGTTGGGGTGCCGTCTGGAATTCTCTGAAGGCTCAGGGACAATGGAGTCAGGAGGAGAGTCTCCTGCCAATAAACATTCTGGAATTGAGAGCAGTTCTCAATGCCCTCCTGGCTTGGCCCCAGTTGACAACTCGGGGGTTCATCAGGTTTCAGTCGGACAACATCACGACTGTAGCTTACATCAACCATCAGGGAGGGACAAGAAGCTCCCTAGCTATGATGGAAGTATCAAAGATAATTTGCTGGGCAGAGTCTCACTCTTGCCACCTGTCGGCAATCCACATCCCGGGAGTGGAGAACTGGGAGGCGGATTTCTTAAGTCGTCAGACTTTTCATCCGGGGGAGTGGGAACTTCATCCGGAGGTCTTTGCCCAAATACTTCGACGTTGGGGCAAACCAGAGATAGATCTCATGGCGTCTCGACAGAACGCCAAGCTTCCTCGTTACGGGTCCAGATCCAGGGATCCAGGAGCAGTCCTGATAGATGCTCTGACAGCACCTTGGGACTTCAGGATGGCTTACGTGTTTCCACCCTTCCCGTTGCTTCCTCGATTGATTGCCAGAATCAAACAAGAGAGAGCATCAGTGATTCTAATAGCACCTGCGTGGCCACGCAGGACTTGGTATGCAGACCTGGTGGACATGTCATCCTGTCCACCTTGGTCTCTACCTCTGAAACAGGACCTTCTGATACAGGGTCCCTTCAAACATCAAAATCTAACTTCTCTGAAGCTGACTGCTTGGAAATTGAAAGCTTGATTTTATCAAGACGTGGATTTTCTGAGTCAGTTATTGATACCTTAATACAGGCTAGGAAACCTGTTACCAGAAAGATTTACCATAAGATATGGCGTAAATACCTATATTGGTGTGAATCCAAAGGTTACTCTTGGAGTAAGGTTAGGATTCCTAGGATATTGTCTTTTCTACAAGAAGGTTTAGAAAAGGGTTTATCTGCTAGTTCATTAAAGGGACAGATCTCAGCTCTGTCCATTCTGTTACACAAACGTCTGTCAGAAGTTCCTGACGTCCAGGCTTTTTGTCAGGCTTTGGCCAGAATTAAGCCTGTGTTTAAAACTGTTGCTCCACCATGGAGTTTTAAACCTTGTTCTTAATGTTTTACAGGGCGTTCCGTTTGAACCCCTTCATTCCATTGATATAAAGTTGTTATCTTGGAAAGTTCTATTTTTAATGGCTATTTCCTCGGCTCGAAGAGTCTCTGAATTATCAGCCTTACATTGTGATTCTCCTTATTTGATTTTTCATTCGGATAAGGTAGTCCTGCGTACTAAACCTGGGTTCTTACCTAAGGTAGTTACTAACAGGAATATCAATCAAGAGATTGTTGTTCCTTCTTTATGCCCAAATCCTTCTTCAAAGAAGGAACGTCTACTGCACAACCTGGATGTAGTCCGTGCTCTAAAATTTTACTTACAGGCAACTAAGGAATTTCGACAAACGTCTTCTCTGTTTGTCATTTACTCTGGGCAGAGGAGAGGTCAAAAAGCTTCCGCTACCTCTCTTTCTTTTTGGCTTCGTAGCATAATTCGTTTAGCTTATGAGACTGCTGGACAGCAGCCTCCTGAAAGAATTACAGCTCATTCTACTAGAGCTGTGGCTTCCACTTGGGCCTTCAAGAATGAGGCCTCTGTTGAACAGATTTGCAAGGCTGCAACTTGGTCTTCGCTTCATACTTTTTCCAAATTTTACAAATTTGACACTTTTGCTTCATCGGAGGCTATTTTTGGGAGAAAGGTTCTTCAGGCAGTGGTTCCTTCTGTATAAAGAGCCTGCCTATCCCTCCCGTCATCCGTGTACTTTTGCTTTGGTATTGGTATCCCAGAAGTAATGATGACCCGTGGACTGATCACACTTAACAGAAGAAAACATAATTTATGCTTACCTGATAAATTCCTTTCTTCTGTAGTGTGATCAGTCCACGGCCCGCCCTGTTTTTAAGGCAGGTAAATATTTTTTAATTTATACTCCAGTCACCACTTCACCCTTGGCTTTTCCTTTCTCGTTGGTCCTTGGTCGAATGACTGGGTGTGACGTAGAGGGGAGGAGCTATATGCAGCTCTGCTGGGTGAATCCTCTTGCACTTCCTGTTGGGGAGGAGTAATATCCCAGAAGTAATGATGACCCGTGGACTGATCACACTACAGAAGAAAGGAATTTATCAGGTAAGCATAAATTATGTTTTTTTTTAATTTGAAATAATAGCAGTCAGTTTCCTTCACACGTGTGCGTTTCAGGTCCTGCCAGGGCACAGTGTGACACCAGTGCAAGTCATATCTGCTAAAACAGCAGTGTACATTTAAAAAAAAAACAAAAAAAACTTTTTTTAATTTGAAATAATAGCAGTCAGTTTCCTTCACACGTGTGCGTTTCAGGTCCTGCGAGGGCACAGTGTCACACCAGTGCAAGTCATATCTGCTAAAACAGTAGTGTACATACATTTAAAAAAAAAACAACCTTTTTTTTACTGTGAAATAATAGCAGTCAGTTTCCCTCACACGTGTGAGTTCCAGGTCCTGCCAGGGCACAGTGTCACACCAGTGCAAGTCATATCTGCTAAAACAGTAGTGTACATACATTTAAAAAAAAATAGCTTTTTTATTGTGAAATAATAGCAGTCAGTTTCCCTCACACGTGTGCGCTCCAGGTCCTGCCAGGGCACAGTGTCACACCAGTGCAAGTCATATCTACTAAAACAGTAGTGTACATACATTTTAAAAAAAAAACAACCTTTTTTTACTGTGAAATAATAGCAGTCACTTTCCCTCACACGTGTGCGTTCCAGGTCCTGCCAGGGCACAGTGTCACACCAGTGCAAGTCATATCTACTAAAACAGTAGTGTACATACATTTAAAAAAAAAAACAACCTTTTTTTACTGTGAAATGATAGCAGTCAGTTTTCCCTCACACATGTGCGTTGCAGGTCCTGCCAGGGCACAGTGTCACACCAGTGCAAGTCATATCTGCTAAAACAGTAGTGTACATTTTAAAAAAAAAAAAAACCCTTAAACTACCTGAACGATACAACATCATACCTGATGTTTTAAAGCATGTTATTCCAAACAATTTAGGAATGTTAGGTGATTTATGCCCTTTATGGATTAAAACCAGACTCTGCATCAACTATGTAATTTTCCATGGGAGTTTGCCATGGATCCCCCTCCGGCATACCACAGTCCAGGTCTTAGTCCCCTTGAAACAACTTTTCCATCACTTTTGTGGCCAGAAAGAGTCCCTGTGGGTTTTAAAATTTGCCTGCCTATTGAAGTCTATGGCGGTTCGCCCGGTTCGCCGATTCGTGAACTTTTGCGGAAGTTCGCGTTCACGATTGCAAAATTTTAGGTTCGCGACATCACTATAGAGGAAGCGCAAAATTCCGCTCCACTTGTAATCTGGACCAAAATATGCTTTCTGGTGGAATTAAATTACCTCAATTTTTCAAATTATTTTAACTATGCTGTAATACAGTCACTATAAAAAAAATCTTGCAACAGCAGATTTCTCCTAATGGATCCATTTTAGCATTCAGGTACGACTAACAAAGCAGATAGGAGGGAAATGGACAGTGTAGCTTAAATTCTGATGGTTATTTTTTCTGCCACTGTTCCTGGTAACATTTTTTTTCCCTAGCATGCTTCTTACCATTTTAATTTTTCAAAAACAGAGACTGGTATGGTGTGTGGGCAGTATGGAAGTTAATATGAGCTGTCTAGGGCATTGTTTGGCATGTCTCGGGTGGTTAGTTGTAGTGGGGATGTGGAGGTCTCAGGTCTCTTAGAGAAATCAAGACTTAAAGGGACATTGTGCACTAGAATTTTCTTGGCATAAATGTTTTGTAGATGATCCATTTATATAGCCCATCTGGGAGTGTTCTTGTAACAATGTATGGTACTGCAATGCAAATTTTTAATAACATGGTGCTTATTTTCAGGCTCCTAACTGAGTCCCAAAGTATCAGATGTAGATTCCTCCTTTGTCCTGTTAGTTTAATTTGTCTTTTCCTATGCAGAGGAGGGGGGACTGTCTGCTTGTTCTGCTTTCAAAGCCCCTTTCACTAGGTGTCCTAGCCTAACTTCATCAACAGCACTGGGAGCTTCTAAGTAAGTTTTTAAAAAGGTTTTATACTGGATTTTTAGATCAGTATCTGTGCATATTCTTCCTTATAGTAGTGTCTATTACATGCAGTTATATGAAAATTACTGTACACTATCCCTTTAAAGAGCTGATGGAGAGGGAGTGTAATAGAGCTTTAAAATGAGGGCAATCACTTAGCCTGTAAGATAATTTGGAGCTATTTTCAACATAAAAAAAAGTTACTGAGTGCATCTGCTATAGCAGAGTCCTAATTTGAACTTGTTTTATTGCTATAATTTGCAGTCACTGGTTTATAAAAAGCTGTAGGTTTTTTAAAAAGTGAGAACTGCCTACAAACATATATAAATTTATAATGCATTAAAAATGTGCTTCCTTGAAACAGAGACTTTGTAGAATAGAACAAGGGAAACATTTGTATTATGAGAAATCTATGTATAAACCTAGCACCTGTGTTGGTGTATCCTATAGGCTCCGGGTGTGTTGACTCCTAGCCGTCAACTAAGGATCTAAAGTAAATGGGTATATGTCCAGAACGTTTAACTTGACGGAGGCTAGGATACAGATTATTAAAGGTATTAAAGGTATTGAGGATTTTCTAAATGTGTAGCATATTTATTACATATCACTTAGAATCATACAGGTTAGTACATAACACTTAAAACCAGTACATAGCAAGACTGAGTCTTGAGAAAGGCCTGTGAGAGTCCGAAACGCGTTGACCGATTATCTGGTAAGCCTTATTCTTAAATTACACTTGAACCCCAACGAACTACACTATTTTGACTATCTTTCACAGAGGGATTCACCAAAGAGCAGCACAGCCTTTCAGGGAATCTGGATATCTAATTGAGGTCCCAGCAGTAGGGCTGCAGACTCTCATCACAAGGAATTTGAATCTAATTTGAAACACTTCTATTTGTATAACCTCACATGTTTTATCATTTTTAATATTTTTATTTTATTTTTGATTGTTGAGATTTTTTTCATACATATTTTTTCACCTATTTTTATATCAGCAATCTGATATCAGCAGTTTTTTTTTACACATCATCACCGGCTTGGATCTAAGTGGAAGTTTATTTTGGAAGTTTCACCTTCTTTGGGATTTACATTTTCTAGACACTATTTCACTGTTTGATTCAGCTGTACTTTTCAACTTATAACCACAAGATATACACTAATTTGGCCACTTCAAGGATGTTAGGATAGATCAGACAGTATGCACACCATTTGGATACAACATTAGTGGCCCATTGCTGTACCAGGCCAAGGTCAAATAGCATTTGTGTAAGCCTTACACATCAGTCAGGACATACTAATCAAGACCTATACCTTGAGCACAAGTTCTAGATTGTTTTTGCACAGTATTAAATATATGCATGGATCCATGTTTTTTAAACCTGTCGTCTTAAAAGCTGTTTTTTAAGCACCAATCTTTTAACCTTTTTTAATTGCTATGTATTTTTAACTGCTATGTACTAGCTTTAAGTGATATGTACTAACCTGTATGATTGCAATTGATATGTAATAAATATGCTACACATTTAGAAAATCCTCAATACTTTTAATACCTTTAATATTCTGTATCCTAGCCTCCGTCAAGTTAGGCGCTCTAGACATATACCCATTTAAACATTTGTATTATGAATAGTTATTATAGAGAGATGCTTCTTTGCACATGAAAGGCCACAGTTACAAATGTCCACAGAAACCTCTCTTATCTCCAGTTCCAGAATTGAAATTTATTAATGGGATCTTTTCACATAAATGTTAACACAGAAAGCAGTGGCTGTTTTTTGGTTGTTTTTTTTTGTTTTGTTTTTTTATATAGTGAATCTCTAGCTGAAGTAGCACTTTGTATAATAATAGAGGGATCTTTGTAATGGAACAGGAGCTCACTTTAAGTGGGGAATGTTGTCTTAAACAGTGAACAAACAGTAGTAAGACCTCAGCCAATGACATCAAAATAATGCTGACACTCTCTGATATGATAGCACATCTCCTGCTATTTACACTTTAGATTAAATTGATGCCAGCAGTTGCATATCCGAATGTTGTTATTTATTTTGACATTAAAAATCATGACAAAGGATGTGATCATAATCCTTTATAAAAATGTGCCTAATGGTTCTCATCAGAAAATCACTATCAAAGTCTAGCAGATTTTTGCAGATTATTCTATGGATAAGTTATTCTAAAGGAATATGATTAACCACAAAATGACATTTCCTAGATATTCCTAGATATTTCTATGTAGTGAATCATGTCCGCTCAACCTCGCTACATGCCAACAGCATACGCTGTCAGCATCTAACATTACACAAGCATTTCTGGTGAAATGCTTGTGCAATGCCGCCCCCTGCACATTCGGGGCCAATCATCCGCTAGCAGGGGATGTCAATCATCCTGATCCAGACCTAAAAGGTGGTAGACAAGTTAAGGAGCAACGGTCTTATGACTTATGCTTCTTAACTCCTGTTTCAGGCGGACCTGAAACTATCAGTGTAGATTGCAGCATCCGCTGCATAATAAATCTACACCAAAATGTCAACATTTTTATAAATGCCATTCTGATAACAAATCTAGCGGCTAGATTTGGAGTTTGGCGGTAAAAGGGCTGTTAACGCTCCGCGGGTTTTTTTCTGGCCGCACCATAAATTTAACTCTGGTATCGAGAGTTCAAACAAATGCTGCGTTAGGCTCCAAAAAAGGAGCGTAGAGCATTTTTACCGCAAATGCAACTCTCGATACCAGAGTTGCTTACGGACGCGGCCGGCCTCAAAAACGTGCTCGTGCACGATTCTCCCATAGGAAACAATGGGGCTGTTTGAGCTGAAAAAAAACCTAACACCTGCAAAAAAGCAGCGTTCAGCTCCTAACGCAGCCCCATTGTTTCCTATGGGGAAACACTTCCTACGTCTGCACCTAACACTCTAACATGTACCCCCGAGTCTAAACACCCCTAGCCTTACACTTATTAACCCCTAATCTGCCGCCCCCGCTATCGCTGACCCCTGCATTACACTTTTAACCCCTAATCTGCCGCTCCGTAAACCGCCGCCACCTACGTTATCCCTATGTACCCCTAATCTGCTGCCCTAACATCGCCGACCCCTATATTATATTTATTAACCCCTAATCTGCCCCCCACAACGTCGCCGACACCTACCTACACTTATTAACCCCTAATCTGCCGAGCGGACCTGAGCGCTACTATAATAAAGTTATTAACCCCTAATCCGCCTCACTAACCCTATCATAAATAGTATTAACCCCTAATCTGCCCTCCCTAACATCGCCGACACCTACCTTCAATTATTAACCCCTAATCTGCCGACCGGAGCTCACCGCTATTCTAATAAATGTATTAACCCCTAAAGCTAAGTCTAACCCTAACACTAACACCCCCCCTAAGTTAAATATAATTTTTATCTAACGAAATAAATTAACTCTTATTAAATAAATGATTCCTATTTAAAGCTAAATACTTACCTGTAAAATACATCCTAATATAGCTACAATATATATTACATTTATATTATAGCTATTTTAGGATTAATATTTATTTTACAGGCAACTTTGTAATTATTTTAACCAGGTTCAATAGCTATTAAATAGTTAAGAACTATTTAATAGTTACCTAGTTAAAATAATAACAAATTTACCTGTAAAATAAATCCTAACCTAAGATATAATTAAACCTAACACTACCCTATCAATAAAATAATTAAATAAACTACCTACAATTACCTACAATTAACCTAACACTACACTATCAATAAATTAATTAAACACAATTGCTACAAATAAATACAATTAAATAAACTATCTAAAGTACAAAAAATAAAAAAGAACTAAGTTACAGAAAATAAAAAAATATTTACAAACATAAGAAAAATATTACAACAATTTTAAACTAATTACACCTACTCTAAGCCCCCTAATAAAATAACAAAGACCCCCAAAATAAAAAATTCCCTACCCTATTCTAAAATACAAAAATTACAAGCTCTTTTACCTTACCAGCCCTGAACAGGGCCCTTTGCGGGGCATGCCCCAAGAATTTCAGCTCTTTTGCCTGTAAAAAAAAACATACAATACCCCCCCCCCCAACATTACAACCCACCACCCACATACCCCCTAATCTAACCCAAACCCCCTTAAATAAACCTAACACTAATCCCCTGAAGATCTTCCTACCTTGTCTTCACCATCCAGGTATCACCGATCCGTCCTGGCTCCAAGATCTTCATCCAACCCAAGCGGGGGTTGGCGATCCATAATCCGGTGCTCCAAAGTCTTCCTCCTATCCGGCAAGAAGAGGACATCCGGACCGGCAAACATCTTCTCCAAGCGGCATCTTCTATGTTCTTCCATCCGATGACGACCGGCTCCATCTTGAAGACCTCCAGCGCGGATCCATCCTCTTCTTCCGACGACTAGACGACGAATGACGGTTCCTTTAAGGGACGTCATCCAAGATGGCGTCCCTCGAATTCCGATTGGCTGATAGGATTCTATCAGCCAATCGGAATTAAGGTAGGAATATTCTGATTGGCTGATGGAATCAGCCAATCAGAATCAAGTTCAATCCGATTGGCTGATCCAATCAGCCAATCAGATTGAGCTCGCATTCTATTGGCTGATCGGAACAGCCAATAGAATGCGAGCTCAATCTGATTGGCTGATTGGATCAGCCAATCGGATTGAACTTGATTCTGATTGGCTGATTCCATCAGCCAATCAGAAAATTCCTACCTTAATTCCGATTGGCTGATAGAATCCTATCAGCCAATCGGAATTCGAGGGACGCCATCTTGGATGACGTCCCTTAAAGGAACCGTCATTCGTCGTCTAGTCGTCGGAAGAAGAGGATGGATCCGCGCTGGAGGTCTTCAAGATGGAGCCGGTCGTCATCGGATGGAAGAACATAGAAGATGCCGCTTGGAGAAGATGTTTGCCGGTCCGGATGTCCTCTTCTTGCCGGATAGGAGGAAGACTTTGGAGCACCGGATTATGGATCGCCAACCCCCGCTTGGGTTGGATGAAGATCTTGGAGCCAGGACGGATCGGTGATACCTGGATGGTGAAGACAAGGTAGGAAGATCTTCAGGGGATTAGTGTTAGGTTTATTTAAGGGGGTTTGGGTTAGATTA
This sequence comes from Bombina bombina, assembly GCF_027579735.1. Classification (NCBI taxonomy): domain Eukaryota; kingdom Metazoa; phylum Chordata; class Amphibia; order Anura; family Bombinatoridae; genus Bombina; species Bombina bombina. Next base: position 634,335,303 of record NC_069504.1, read on the forward strand.
GGGGTATGTGGGTGGTGGGTTGTAATGTTGGGGGGGGGGTATTGTATGTTTTTTTTTACAGGCAAAAGAGCTGAAATTCTTGGGGCATGCCCCGCAAAGGGCCCTGGTCAGGGCTGGTAAGGTAAAAGAGCTTGTAATTTTTGTATTTTAGAATAGGGTAGGGAATTTTTTATTTTGGGGGTCTTTGTTATTTTATTAGGGGGCTTAGAGTAGGTGTAATTAGTTTAAAATTGTTGTAATATTTTTCTTATGTTTGTAAATATTTTTTTATTTTCTGTAACTTAGTTCTTTTTTATTTTTTGTACTTTAGATAGTTTATTTAATTGTATTTATTTGTAGCAATTGTGTTTAATTAATTTATTGATAGTGTAGTGTTAGGTTAATTGTAGGTAATTGTAGGTAGTTTATTTAATTATTTTATTGATAGGGTAGTGTTAGGTTTAATTATATCTTAGGTTAGGATTTATTTTACAGGTAAATTTGTTATTATTTTAACTAGGTAACTATTAAATAGTTCTTAACTATTTAATAGCTATTGTACCTGGTTAAAATAATTACAAAGTTGCCTGTAAAATAAATATTAATCCTAAAATAGCTATAATATAATTATAATTTATATTGTAGCTATATTAGGGTTTATTTTACAGGTAAGTATTTAGCTTTAAATAGGAATCATTTATTTAATAAGAGTTAATTTATTTCGTTAGATAAAAATTATATTTAACTTAGGGGGGTGTTAGTGTTAGGGTTAGACTTAGCTTTAGGGGTTAATACATTTATTAGAATAGCGGTGAGCTCCGGTCGGCAGATTAGGGGTTAATAATTGAAGGTAGGTGTCGGCGATGTTCGGGAGGGCAGATTAGGGGTTAATACTATTTATGATAGGGTTAGTGAGGCGGATTAGGGGTTAATAACTTTATTATAGTAGCGCTCAGGTCCGCTCGGCAGATTAGGGGTTAATAAGTGTAGGCAGGTGGAGGCGACGTTGTGGGGGGCAGATTAGGGGTTAATAAATATAACATAGGGGTCGGCGATGTTAGGGGCAGCAGATTAGGGGTACATAGCGATAACGTAGGTGGCGGCGATTTGCGGTCGGAAGATTAGGGGTTAATTATTTTAAGTAGCTTGCGGCGACGTTGTGGGGGGCAAGTTAGGGGTTAATAAATATAATATAGGGGTCGGCGGGGTTAGGGGCAGCAGATTAGGGGTACATAAGTATAACGTAGGTGGCGGTCGGCAGATTAGGGGTTAAAAATTTTAATCGAGTGGCGGCGATGTGGGGGGACCTCAGTTTAGGGGTACATAGGTAGTTTATGGGTGTTAGTGTACTTTAGGGTACAGTAGTTAAGAGCTTTATAAACCGGCGTTAGCCATAAAGCTCTTAACTCCTGCTTTTTTCAGGCGGCTGGAATCTTGTCGTTAGAGCTCTAACGCTCACTGCAGAAACGACTCTAAATACCAGCGTTAGAAAGATCCCATTGAAAAGATAGGCTACGCAAATGGCGTAGGGGGATCTGCGGTATGGAAAAGTCGCGGCTGTAAAGTGAGCGTTAGACCCTTTAATCACTGACTCCAAATACCAGCGGGCGGCCAAAACCAGCGTTAGGAGCCTCTAACGCTGGTTTTGACGGCTACCGCCGAACTCTAAATCTAGGCCTAGATTTGCAACCTAAAATTACCATAGGATGCGATTTGAGGCGAAATTGTATAATTAGATATTAAGGGCATAGAGCAAATCAAATTGCTACCAGATTTACCACTAAAATCTGCCTCCTCATAATTCAAATGAAGGCAAACAACATTATATAGATCTTTAATAATTTTGTACAGAGGTACCTGATGACAATGATACTTTACTACAGCCCTTCATCAACATCACATTAAAGGTAATTGAAAGAAGTGGAGCTTAACTGCAAAAGTGCTGTTATATTTAGTCACATTTACAATTACAATTGCCATTGATGCTAATTTCTAAGGTTTCAGTTTAATTCAACCAAAAGAATAAATGCTTAAACTCATGACTCAATATGACCCTTTATAAAACTGTATTCTATATTAAGTCCTTTCTGAAATACAGAAAAATACAAAATGTTCCAATGCTTGCAGCATATAAATCATAATTAGATGAAGCATTCCATTCTGCTTCTATTTGGGAATGCATCTACGGGCATTTCAGTTTATCATTATGCTATTCAGTAACTACTGACTAAGGGTTAGATTACAAGTGGAGCGCTAATTTATCGCACGTCCGCAAACAAGCACATTTGCCTATTTACTGGCACACAATAAGTAACCAGTGGCTGGTTATTGCTACCATGAACTTGCAATGGCAAATTGTGCTTATAGTGTAGTGTATTTTATTAAAAATACAATTTGTAGCATTTTCATTTTTCAATAAAATAACTGCACTGCACTAGGCAGTAATTTGGGGTAAAATTGGCGGGAGTGGGGTGTTAAAAAAACGGCAATGAAAAGTGCCTTTACATTGTGGTCTATGGGAACTGTGTGTTCCCAGTAGATATATATATATATGCTTATATACATATCATTTATGTGTTAATGTGTGTATTAGCTGCCATCACTGCAAGATTTTCCCCCTTTGCTGCACTTTGGTTCTGTGCGTTGTATGTGATGAGGCTCCCATTGAAGCCTATGGAAGTGCTCTCTTGTGAGCGCAATGCTTCCCAGCAATGCGAGCACAAGCTTGCGTTTGCATTGCTGTCAACTTGTAATACCAGCGCATATTATTCAGTGGATCATAAATATCGCTTTTAAGAAAGCGATATTTAATGTTCCACTTGTAATCTAGCCCTATATAAGGGTATTTTCATTAGGAACTTTATTTTATTTTTTTTAAATTACTGTGCTTACTAAAATATAGGCCACCCCTTTAGTGCAAAATAGGAAATATTTGATACCTTTATATATTTTGCCTTGCTGCTGCCACATGATGCTGTTTCCAGTTTTGTATTTCAAATTAAAGCCTTACTGTAAGTTTAAAAATTCATGGATTCAACTAAATTTGCCGTGGTAAAGCAATAGCAAATGATTTAACTATGGTTAGAAGATTTGATTTATTAGCTATAAAAGGCTAAGTTCATAGATGACTGTTACTTTTTATTAAGCATTTCATAGTGTCTGTTTCAAGAGACTTTAAACTGTTTTTCATGGGTTTTTTAAGAGTTTTCCATTTTGAAGCCAAACTCTCTCATTTATGAAGTTGTGGATGAAAATGTAACACTTTTGTGATATAGGGTCATTCATGTGAACCTTCAAACACAAATAAAGGCCTTAAAACTTCTGCTTTAAAACCCCACAGACATAAATCACTCCGACCATACTTGCTCAGGATGATTGACAAGTCTTGCTCTTGTGCAATTGGTTGCATGAGAGCATGAAAAGATGCTGCACAAGAAAATCATTGAGTAATGATAAAATATGAGCTTCTATCTCCCAAGCCTATAATGAAGATAGAGAATTCTCAACACCAGCACTTTTGCTATCCAGCTTCTTAATAAATGGGGTCATATTGTGTGGTTTTCAAGTAGCTTGCATTAACTTCCCCAATGCTTTGCACAGGGACAATTGAACAATAGTTTTCCAATCAAAACATTTTTAAGCAGCTTGTTGTCTGATTTTGACATTTTCTTTTTCAACAGCATTGACTTCTTGAGAACATATTTTGTTTTCAGATAGCTTTTTAATGTTTACTTTTGTTAAACATATGGGGCTCTAGTTATTAAGGTCTGGCGGACCTGATCCGACACTGCGGATCAGGTCCGCTAGACCTCGCTGAATACGGCAAGCAATACGCTCGCCGTATTCAGCATTGCACCAGCAGCTCACAAGAGCTGCTGGTGCAACGCCGCCCCCTGCATACTCGCGGCCAATAGGCCGCCACCAGGGGGGTGTCAATCAACCCGATCGTACTCGATCGGGTTGATTTCCGGCGATGTCTGTCCGCCTGCTCTGAGCAGGCGGACAGGTTATGGAGCAGCAGTCTTTGTGACCACTGCTTCATAACTGCTGTTTCTGGCGAGCCTGCAGGCTCGCCAGAAACACGGGGCATCAAGCTCCAATCAGAGATTGATAAATATGCCCCATGATCTAATATGGCTATATAACAATATTAAAATATTTTTATGAAAAATAGTTTATATAAAAATTTTCAACAAAATTGCTAAAAATACATTTACACATTTGAGTGACTTGATTTAGCTTTCACAATGCATACTAGTATTTAAAAAAGTATATTAAAAGGTATTTCAGTAAATATCATAGAATATAATAATCAATAATAAGTGTAATGTACACTACCCAACACTCTGCAAAATATTCAAAACTGACGACATTACTGTTTAAAGACAGCATCGCTGAGAGGCGGTTTACTATATATCACAATGGGTGGCGATGCTGGTGAAATATTCCAAGCATCATCAGCACTAACATTGGTGATGTAAAGTAAAGGATCCTTTTTAAATATATAGCATCAAAAATATACCTATGTACCCCCTAACCCACCTGTACCTACCACCGTAAACTAACTCTACACTACTTAACCCTTAAACTGCCAATAGCCCACCACAATACATTTCCTAACCTATAAACTCCTAACCACCAATAGCCTATCACAATAAACTTCCTAACCTTTTAATCCCTATACCACAAATAGCCCACCACAATAAACTTTCTAACCTATTAACCCCTATATGGCCAATATCCCACTGCAATAAACTTTCTAACCTATTAACCCCTAAACCACCAATAGTCCACCAACATAAACTTCCTAACCTTTTAACCCCTATTCCGCAAATGGCCCACCGCAATAAACTGTCTAAACTATTAAACCCCTATACGGCCAATATCCCACCACAATAAACTTCCTAACCTATTAACCCCTAAACCACCAATAGTCCACCGCAATAAATTTCCTAACCTATTAACCCCTATATGGCCAAAAGGCCACTGCAATAAACTTCCTAACCTATTAGCCCCTTTACCGCCACAGCTCTCCAACACAAACTAGCCCTACACTACTTAAAGTGAAAGTCAATCCAAGCAGTTTACAAACTATAGGATGGACTATTGAAACAAATAAAGGGGACTTTCATTCATGAAGTATAGGATACTTCATGTAGAAAGTGCCTTTATTTGTTTCGATCGATCACCATTCTTAGCTGCTATAGCAGTCCACGGCTAAAAAAATTTTTTGCTAAGAGGTGACGGTTTCACCTCTTAGCCAATAGCCATGCGGTAAATCCGGCTCCCATGGGCACCAAGCCAGATTTACTGCACAGCTATTGGTTAAGAGGTGAAAAAAATATGAAAATGGTACTGGCACTTGGACCCAGTGACCCTGGAAAAAAGGCTGAGCTAAATGTTACAGTCCGGTGCTACCTCTAAAAAAGAATTTAACAATATAAGTAAAGAATAAAGGTTAAGGGTTTAATGAGCACTCTTTCCTAGTCTAAGTAGTAAGGAATTAAAAAATAACTTTTAATAATTAAATGTAAAAATGAGGAAACAACCTCTATATAATAAATGAAACCCCACCAACCAAAGTAATAATCAGGTGAGATAAAAAGCACATGCATTCACCCCCCAGTTTCCTGGCCGTTAGCTACAATCGTCGGAATCAGGTGAAAGGGGTGAAAAAACATGCAATATCACAAATAGAATACACATTATTCTATTAGCAAAAATGATTTTTAGCTGTGGGCTGCCGTAGCAGTTAAGAACAGTGATTGAATGAAACAAATAAAGGAGCTTTCTACATGAAGTATCTTATACTTCATGAATGAAAGTCCCCTTTATTTGTTTCAATTGTCAATCCTAGGATTGACTTTCACTTTAACGTACTAGCAGCTAATCCCCCAAGAACCCTAACACCCTCTAAGTTAAACAAAATAACAAACACTAAAATTACACAAAATAAAAAAAAACACATTACAAAAAAACAAAGCACTACCAAAAATAAAATACACCAGTTATATCTATGTCTATTTAAATAAAAAGCCCACCCCAAAATATAAAACCCTATACTAACACTAAAACCTACTCTAACAATTGCCCTGAAAAGGGCATTTGTAGGGCATTGCTGTTTTTCTTGGCACAAAAATCCCTATTCCAAAACCAAAGTAACCACAATTGCCCTGATAAGGGTTTTTGGTAGGACATTGCCCTAAAGTGAACATAGCTCTTTTACCTTGAAAAAAAAATAATAAAAATAAATAAATAAAGATTGCCCTGAAAAGGGCATTTGGTTGGGCATTGTCCATATAATGACATTTGGTAGGGTTGTGTATTAGGTCTAATACAAAAAAACTTTATTCTAAAAAACTCAATCTAAAAGAAATAAATCCAAAAAAAAGGTTGCATTGAAAGGGCACTTGGTAGGGCATTGCTCTAAAGTTATTACAGCTATTTTGGTATATAAAACTCTAACTTAAAAAAAAAACCCACTCATCTTTATCCATGGTGGTGGTCTTCATCCATCTTCATCCATGGTAGTGCTCTGCTGGGGCTATCTTCTTCCACACGGTATTCATCCACCTTCCATGCAATGCGTCTTCTGATCTTCTCTTCTTTTTATCTTCTGCTCCTCCATCCGACGTCCTCTTCATGCATTCACCACCGTACACTGAAGTTTGAATGTGAGGTTCCCCCTATATATAGGGTACCCTTACTTTCCTATTGACTGCTTTTTAAATCCAAATTTATATCAGCCAATAGAATAAAAGCTTTTTCTATTGGCTGATTTGAATTTGAAAATCAGATTATAAGAATGCAAGGGTACCCCTATTTAAGGGGGAACCTTGCATTCAAACATCTGTGTGCGATGGTGACCGCATGAAGAGAATGTAGGACAGAAGAGCAGAAAATAAGATGAAAAGAAAATCAGAAGACTCATCAGATGGAAGATGGATGAAGACTGAGTGGAAGAAGACAGCCCCAGTGCAGCAGTGCCATGGATGAATACCGCCACCATGGATGAAGAGTAGAACTGCCGGAACAGATCATGTAGGAGCCAGAATCAAATTAGTTGAGTAGAAACCTTGGGGTTTAGCTGAAAGATTGTGTTGAGTTTTTTTTTGTTTTTTTTGTTTTTTTTTGTTTTAAGGTTAGGGTATTTTTAGCAAAAAAAATGTAATAGTTTTACGGCAAAGCACTACTTAAAATATGGAACTGAAACTGCAGACAAGTAGTGATGTCTGTGCTGAAGCCGCAATTCAAATATATCCTATGGGTGGCATATTGCCACTCGTTGTGAATTGGTGGGTCCACCCCGTTTATTCAAATATATCGACAGACAGACAAACTGTGAGCCTGGCGAACCCAAGCAAGCAGTTTCTCATCAGTCTGTCATGTTTTAATTATCAGGGCCTAATTCCTGTACCTATTCCAGACTATCCATATACACATACAAAACTTATATTTCTAGTAATTTTAAATGTTTGTAATTCTACTGAAATCCAAGGATAACTTTCTTTCTTATGATATTCCACCTTTGCAGTAAGTATACACCAGGATTTTTCAACCAAATTTTTTGTTTGAACCTCTGTCTGGGTGGCATTCTTTTAAATAAATGGTTGAGTTGGTGAGTCATTTAGTTGTTGTAGCCACCAATCACCAGCTAGCTTCTAGTTGAGCACTGCTGATCCTACCTAGATTACCTCTTCAACAAAGGATACTAAGAGAACAAAGTACATTTGATAGTAGAAGTAAAATGAAAAGTTGTTTAAAAGTGTAATCTCTAACAGAATTGTGAAAGTTTAATTTTGAAGTTACATTCCCTTTAATTAATGAGATTCATGTATACCAGGAAAATTGTGCCTGTGTTTTTCAGAAAAAAAACCCTGAAAGGAAGGATACCTAAAAAAAAGTCTAACCTTTTCCCTTACAGGTTATTAAATAATTTAGAATGAAATTTTAATAAAATTTAATTTATTAACAAAAAACACATGTGTAACATTAACAACCATATTAGAAACCCCACTGTTTCCTGTGCTTCACATTTAAGTACTCACCACTTAGGTGATGGACATGCTACTTCAAGCAGTTCAACATAGCCACCAAGCCTTCTGAGGCAGATATTATAACCTAAAATCAACTATATATTTTCTCCAGAAAAGGGATATCCAGTCAAATTAGATTACTATCCATCACATGTAAATTAAAAGAGAATCCATGTAAGACACTGGAAATAAGAACCTGGAAGAAAAGGATGAGACAAATAAACCTGCTTTGAAAAATATGTTTATCAACTAATAGTATTAATAAGGAGAATTTTTTTTTAAAGAGTTATCCTCTTTTTCTTTATGTTACTTGAATCTAACCTGGCAACATTTCAAAAACATATTGACCTAGGTTACAAGAGGAGCCCTAATGATAGCGCAGGGTGCACTATTAATATTGAAGTATCTTGCAATCTGGTATTACAACTTCAAGTCCATTATAAATCATAATAATAATAAGCCTTATATATATATATATATATATATATATATATATATATATATATATATATATATATATATATATATATATATATACTGTATATATATATATATATATATATATATATATATACATATATATTTAGATATATATATATATATTCATTTATTCAACACATTAGAATAGCATAGAAACAGAAAGAAGGTATTTACAGGCTAACACTATAGCTTTTTTATGTTTCTGTGCCATTCTAATGTATCTATCTAACTATCTATCTAACACTAACTACCTATCATCTATCTATCAATCTATCTATCTATCTATCTATCTATCTATCTATCTATCTACTGAATATACAGACATCCCAACCTGAAAGAACTCATTTCAGAGAGGTGCCCCCCCCTCAACCCCCCCCCCAACTGTTCCCCCTTGTCCCAATTCAGAATTCCTCAGTGCTCTGATTATGAAATAGTTGAAAATGTTATCACAAAGAGTATGTGGGGGGAAAAACACCCATCTAAAGACAAGATGAACCTTGCATGTATGGATATCTATATAACCATTTTATAGCTATAAAGTATGGGAGTCTTATACAATATACAGTATGGCAGTATGCACAATATACAGCATGGCAGTCTGCACAATATACAGCATGACAATCTGCACAATATACAGCATGGCAGTCTGGCACAATATACAGCATGGGAGTCTGGCACAATATACAGCATAGGAGTCTGGCACAATATACAGTGTGGGAGTCTGGCACAATATACAGCATGGGGTCTGGCACAATAGAAAGTATGGGAGTCTGCACATCTCACCTGTATTAGGTCTGCTATGTCTCGCACCGCACTAGAGATCAGGAAGAGGGAGAAAGTCCAGAGATGAATGCAGTAACTATTTACATTGAGCTATAACAGAACAGTGACACCTACAGGTAGAAATGAAAAGTGTAGGCACAAATTAGATTTTCTCTGGCACTGCTCTTTCCAGGATCTTGTGTTTAATTTGCGGGTGTCAGGGAGCCACTTTTTCAATGCGGGAGACTCCCAGAACTTCTGGGAGAGTTGGGATGTCTGTATATATATATATATATATATATATATATATATATATATACAGGGCTTTTTTGTGGGGGTACTCACCGGTACTGAGTACCCCCACCTCTGCCAACTCATAAGAGGTAATATTTGTAATTCTCATGTAAATACTCTAGTTTTCACAAGAGGGGCTGCAAAATACATCAAATGTTGTAAATAATGTTGTTCATTTGCTTTTATCAAAGTTACTAAGCAGAATATATCTATTCAAAATCAATGAGTATCGGCACCTTTTTTTTGAGTACCGGCACCTTTTCTATTTACATATATATATTCATTTATTCAACACATTAGAATAGCATAGAAACAGAAAGAAGGTATTTACAGGCTAACACTATAGCTTTTTTATGTTTCTGTGCCATTCTAATGTATCTATCTAACTATCTATCTAACACTAACTATCTATCATCTATCTATCAATCTATCTATCTATCTATCTATCTACTGAATATACAGACAACCCAACCTGAAAGAACTCATTTCAGAGAGGTGCCCCCCCTCAACCCCCCCCCCCCAACTGTTCCCCCTTGTCCCAATTCAGAATTCCTCAGTGCTCTGATTATGAAATAGTTGAAAATGTTATCACAAAGAGTATGTGGGGGGAAAAACACCCATCTAAAGACAAGATGAACCTTGCATGTATGGATATCTATATAACCATTTTATAGCTATAAAGTATGGGAGTCTTATACAATATACAGTATGGCAGTATGCACAATATACAGCATGGCAGTCTGCACAATATACAGCATGACAATCTGCACAATATACAGCATGGCAGTCTGGCACAATATACAGCATGGGAGTCTGGCACAATATACAGCATAGGAGTCTGGCACAATATACAGTGTGGGAGTCTGGCACAATATACAGCATGGGGTCTGGCACAATAGAAAGTATGGGAGTCTGCACATCTCACCTGTATTAGGTCTGCTATGTCTCGCACCGCACTAGAGATCAGGAAGAGGGAGAAAGTCCAGAGATGAATGCAGTAACTATTTACATTGAGCTGTAACAGAACAGTGACACCTACAGGTAGAAATGAAAAGTGTAGGCACAAATTAGATTTTCTCTGGCACTGCTCTTTCCAGGATCTTGTGTTTAATTTGCGGGTGTCAGGGAGCCACTTTTTCAATGCGGGAGACTCCCAGAACTTCTGGGAGAGTTGGGATGTCTGTATATATATATATATATATATATATATATATATATATATACAGGGCTTTTTTGTGGGGGTACTCACCGGTACTGAGTACCCCCACCTCTGCCAACTCATAAGAGGTAATATTTGTAATTCTCATGTAAATACTCTAGTTTTCACAAGAGGGGCTGCAAAATACATCAAATGTTGTAAATAATGTTGTTCATTTGCTTTTATCAAAGTTACTAAGCAGAATATATCTATTCAAAATCAATGAGTATCGGCACCTTTTTTTTGAGTACCGGCACCTTTTCTTTTACAAAAGCCCTGTATATATATATATATATATATATATATATATATATATATATATATATATATATATACATACATATATATATATATATATATATATATATATATATACACACACAGAGAGAAGCACACTCACAGCAACTGGCTCAATACTATTGTTAGCCTGTTCAATGGCAATTTACCACCTGGGTGCAGCTTCTTTTAGTCCAGTAATGCTTTTCACAGAGAATAAATTTCCTGTAATATATCAGTCTGATTCCGCTTATTACGGTCAGTCCAGCGCTGAAATACCAGGCAATTCCTCTCTGAACAAGGAACACAGCAACCCCAGATGATCTTTTCTGCCTTCATTGGGCCTCGTCAGTGAGGTGTAGCCATATTCCTCTAAGCACACTGAGAAAGGAGTCCACGTCTGGTTTCCCCTTTTTCCCATAGGGAGACTAAATACACACAGAGAGAAGCGCACTGACAGGAACGAACAACTGGCTCAATACTATTGTTAGCCCGTTCTATGGCAATTTACCACCTGGGTGCAGCTTCTTTTAGCCCAGTAATGCTTTTCACAGAGAAGAAATTTTCTGTAGTATATCAGTCTGATCCCGCCTATTACAGTCAGTCCAGCGCCGAAATACCAGGCAATTCCTCTCTTAACAAGGAACACAGCAACCTCAGATGATCGTTTCGGCCTTCATTGGGCCTCGTCAGTGAGGTGTAGCCATATTCCTCTAAGCACACTGAGCAAGGAGTCCACGTCTGGTTTCCTCTTTTTCCCATATGGAGACTAAATACACACAGAGAAGCACACTCACAGGAACGAACAACTGGCTCAATACTATTGTTAGCCTGTTCTATGGCAATTTACCACCTGGGTGCAGCTTCTTTTAGCCCAGTAATGCTTTTCACAGAGAAGAAATTTTCTGTAGTATATCAGTCTGATCCCGCCTATTACAGTCAGTCCAGCGCCGAAATACCAGGCAATTCCTCTCTGAACAAGGAACACAGCAACCCCAGATGATCTTTTCTGCCTTCATTGGGCCTCGTCAGTGAGGTGTAGCCATATTCCTCTAAGCACACTGAGAAAGGAGTCCACGTCTGGTTTCCCCTTTTTCCCATAGGGAGACTAAATACACACAGAGAGAAGCACACTCACAGGAACGAACAACTGGCTCAATACTATTGTTAGCCCGTTCTATGGCAATTTACCACCTGGGTGCAGCTTCTTTTAGCCCAGTAATGCTTTTCACAGAGAAGAAATTTTCTGTAGTATATCAGTCTGATCCCGCCTATTACAGTCAGTCCAGCGCCAAAATACCAGGCAATTCCTCTCTTAACAAGGAACACAGCAACCTCAGATGATCGTTTCGGCCTTCATTGGGCCTCGTCAGTGAGGTGTAGCCATATTCCTCTAAGCACACTGAGCAAGGAGTCCACGTCTGGTTTCCTCTTTTTCCCATATGGAGACTAAATACACACAGAGAAGCACACTCACAGGAACGAACAACTGACTCAATACTATTGTTAGTCTGTTCTATGGCAATTTACCACCTGGGTGCAGCTTCTTTTAGCCCAGTAATGCTTTTCACAGAGAAGAAATTTCCTGTAGTATATTAGTCTGATCCCGCCTATTACGGTCAGTCCAGCGCCGAAATACCAGGCAATCCCTCTCTAAACAAATATATATGTGTTTGTGTCTAGATATATATATGAATTTAATCGACACATTAGAATAGCATAGAAACAGAAAGAAGGCATTTACAAAGCTATAATATTACAAGGCAAACACCATAGCTTGTTTCCCTCTGCCATAAAGAACATTCCCATTAAAAGGATGAAAGTTAAAATTAAACTTAAGGATTTAGATAGAGCAATTTTAAGAGAATTTTCAATTTGCTGTTATTATCAAATGTGTTCTTTTTTTATCACTTGTTGAAAAGCTCAGAACCAGTAATGTATACACTACTGGGAGCTAGATGGTGAATGGTGGCTTCAAACCTATGCTACTTGTCATATGGTCAATGGATTGATTTCAGCTAGGTACGAGTAATGCATTGCTGCTCTAGAGCTTTCTTTATTTATGTTTCTAACCCAGCATCTTCAGGGGCTAAAAGCATAAGGGTCATTTATAGTCATCTAGAAAAACTTTTGAAATTATTTATGTACAAAAAAATCTCCATAGACTTTAATGGTTGTTTTCTGTTAAAAAAATGTTTATTTCTTAATGATCGTGCCAATAGAAGTGCAGTAATAAAATGTTTAATTTAACCAAATATTAAACACTTAGGGCCAGATTACAAGTGGATCGCTTATTAACTCTCCCACATTGTTTGCTCTAAAAGTAAGCTTTATGCGCGCATCGGGTTGTACTTGTATTATGAGTTGAAAGTAAACTATTTTTAATTGCACGCTAACCTGACGAGCACAAAAAGACAAAGTTAGAATATCGCAAAAAAAACACCCCACCCAATCACATATTCTCATGTGTGCTAACCCAACATGAAAATATGAATCTGTCACATTCCAATGTTCTTCACATAGCTGAATATGTTCTATTTATTTAAAAATAAATATTTCTCCATATATCTGATGGTATTTTGGTATAATATATCTATACCTTAATATATATATATATATATATATATATATATACAGTATATATATATATATATATATATATATACAGTATATATATATATATATATATATATATATATATATATATATATATATATATATATATATTTATATATACTTGATTATATATAGGTATATATATATACAGATAAATATATCTATTTAAAAATACTAAGAACATATTCTGCTATGAACAGAACATTGGATTGTGAAATATTTACAGTAAATACATAAAATCTTTCTTAAAAATGAATATTGCATAAATATTTTTTTATATGTATACATTTGAATGTATGTGTTTATATGTGTATATATGTGTGAAAATAAATAAATACACATATAAATACACATGTATACATACATAGACACCTGAGACATCTTATCTTTCAACCCTTATAACTTTTGTGCACAATATTATTTTAAAATAATTATTATAACATAGTGATATCATGAGTGTAACTATACATTGTAATGTATTTTTTATGTGTTTTGTGCAACTTTTTATTTTGAAAAACAGTTACATAGAGCTCTGAAGTCACAGTAATCATTCTTGGTTAATTTGCTTGAGCACTATCGCGTTTACTTTCGACTCGTAATACGAGCGGAAAGCCTGACAAGCTGATACCCCCATGATGATCCCCTTATAGCTTGCAAGCAAATGTTTGCGCTCCACTCGTAATCTGGCCCATACTGTTTTATAACAGCTCAGAATACAGTAACACAGCTGCTATACTAATTAACACTTTAATTAAAGTCAAGTTCACACAAGCAAGTTTCTTACAAAACCTTTGTTGTTCAGTACATTAGCCACATTCATTGCCAGCACAGCCAACATGCTGATTTTAAAAGCAAAATAGTTCAGTGCTTATCCTGACTACTCCTCAAAAAGATCTGTTAATTGGCATCTATTCATAGTCACAATTATAAAAGCATTAAATGTATATATATATCTCAACTCACCTCTAATCCACAGCATGCACACATAGTATTTATCATCAGCTTAATGTAATTCAAATAATAGAATAGATATATCTGCCTGAAGGGGTTTATCATTGCCATTATAGAACAATAAAAAAAAAGATCTTATTTGAATATGTTTGTTTTTCTCATTACTTTTCTCATTAATAACAAAGACTGTTAAAACAAAAACAATTAGTCTTACACATTACTAATTAAAAAGAAGGCAATTTGCCTGTTTCAGATTTTTCAGATTTATTATAACTATCAGTGTCACTAATTCATTCTTTACTTACATTTTTAAATATTTGAATGCATTTATAAAAATCTATGGAAATGACATCATGGACAGTGTCACTTATGATATCACCATTGATGTCAACAATAATGTGGAATATGCTGTGTGATGTCACCTGTGATGTAACTGATAATGCTGTTTGTAATATTACCTGTAATCTAAATTTTAAATTTCCTGGCTTTTTAAGGGAACTATTATGATTGAAATTATACTGACTGACTGCAAGATAAACTGCCAGGTCCCTTGTAATGAATTCATATATATTTTACAATGAAAGATTTGTATATTACCAAGAGCCATTTCCTATATTTCACAACAAGAAGGCAATACAAATGTGGTTTAATATAACATGCAGTTAAATATGATGTATTGTACATTCAATGTAAACCTCAAATTTAGATAGATAGATAGATAGATAGATAGATAGATAGATAGATAGATAGATAGCAGACGTGCACGGGCAAAACATTTTGTTTCCGAACAGAAATTAGTTTACCCGAAAATTCATTACCATGCTATTTGGTATGGGTTTTGTTTGGTGCAGGCCCTTGGAGCCTCCTGTTTTTGATAACCATCTTTATTTAGATTTTTGATCTCTTGGATACCCCATCATACACAAAGGATTAATTGGATTCACAAGGGCACTGGATCTGTTACACAGGACATTTGTTAAGGATATCATCACTTATTAAGACTTTTTATATAATTTGGGACTTTTAATACACATTTTTTGTGTTTAAATGTTTTGTTATTCCCCTCTCTCCTGAGGGGCACTTACTCTATTGTTTTTAACTATTTTTTAATTGTTTTCAATTGAATTGTTATATGTACATAGGGTACCCTAGATTATGTAAATGTAATAAATGTATTTTAATATTTTAATATTATTATGTTATTCTGATACTTTAGCCTATAGCTGGTGCTCCCTCTTTTTTGTATTTATATTCATTTTTTTGAGTTTTTAGGGGTCTCACTTTGGGAGCTTGTATCTGTTTGGATGTTGGCGCTGTATATGCACTTTTAAACACTAGAGACCTATATAACAACTATAATAGGGTCGATTAAAATCCCACAAAAATGTATCTAATGATTTTCAGCAAAAAATACATAAAACACCATTAAGGTCTAAGGGGACAAATAGATGAATCCTTTGATAAGTATTTCTATTGGATTGTGATCTACCTCAGTGTTTGCAAGTTAGTATCAAAATATGAGGCAAACTAAACTGTCCTGGCAACATTGCATTTTGATAAGAATTTGCTTCAAACAATTGTTCCTATCAGTGCTGGGTGTTACTATGTTAAACCTCACAGCCTTCCTGGAGATGCTGATTTCTGTGGAAACCCTTTACTTTCCAGGGAAAAAGGTTCTAACAAAATATGATTTACCCCTTTTTCTTAATAAATTATGCAAGGGCTACCTCTGCAAAGTGTCTGTTTTACTAGTCTGCAGACCCCTCTGATAAATTAAAAGGACAAATATATATTTTGTAAATAAGAGCTACTTTAAATACAAATATTATTCATACCCACTTTTAAAAAGAAAAAAAGGAAAATCACAAATTAATTTTTTCTCTCATTATTTTTGTCTGCTATCCAAAATTAGAATTTATACATCTCTTCCAATGGAGTAAAATATACTCCAATATTATAAATACACACAATCCAGATTTTAGAGAAATTATGAACAATTGTTTTTAACTCTGACATAAAACTTGCTGAGCAAAATAGATCAAATATTAACATCAATAAATCATAAAGATTTTCTAAAAAAATATATAATAAAATACTTTTACATTCACCCACTTATAGCATTTATTTAAAGGGACAGTCTAGTCCAAAATAAACTTTCATGATTCAGATAGGGCATGTAATTTTAAACAATTTTCCAATTTACTTTTATCACCAAATTTGCTTTGTACTCTTGGTATTCTTAGTTGAAAGCTTAAAGGGACATGCCACCCACATTTTTTCTTTTATGATTTAGAAAGAGAATGCAATTATAAACATCTTTCTAATTGACTTATATTATCTAATTTGTTTTATTCTCTTGATATTCTTTGATGAAAAGCATATCTAGATATGATCACTAGCTGCTGATTGGTTGCTGCACAAAGAAGCCTCGTGTGATTGGCTCACCATGTGCATTGCTTTTTCTTCAACTAAGAATATCTAGAAAATGAAGCAAAATAAATAATGGAAGTAAATTGCAATGTTGTTTAAATTTCTATTCTCTATCTGAATCATGAAAGAAAGATTTTGGGTTTACTGGCCCTTTAACCTAGGAGGTTCATACAGTTTTTCACCACTAGAGGGTGTTAGTTCATGCTTTTCATATAGATAACACTGTGCTCATGCACATGAAGTTATCTGGGAGCAGGCACTGATTGGCTAAACTGCAAGTCTGTCAAAAGAACTGAAATACAAGATAATCACAGAGGTTAAAAGTATATTAATATAACTGTGTTGGTTATGCAAAACTGGGGAATGGGTAATAAAGGGATTATCTATCTTTTAAAACAATAAAAATTCTCGTGTTGACCGTCCCTTTAAGGAAACTCCAGGATCTATAAGATCTAATAAAAACAAAAAACAAAATTAATTCTACCGATTGCTTCCAGATGATCATTATTAATATGACAGCAGTAATTTATTATTTATTTTATTATTATTATTATTATTATTAACAAGGTAATAAGCCTGCCCAGACGGCAATCTATTTTTTTTAAAATTGAGGTTTGCAGGGCCACCTTCTGCAAACTGACCTATTTAAAAGTACAGAAAAAAATAAACAAAATTATAAAAAATAAACCTAATTAATACCCTATAAAAATTAACCCCCCAAATTAAAAACTCTCCCTAATCTAACAATAAACTACCAATAGCTCTTAAAATGGCCTTTTGTAGGGCATTGCCCTAAGTTAAACAGCTCTTTTACCTAAAAAAAATTAAAAAGTACCCCCTAAAAGTAAGTCCCCACACAACCCCCCAAAATAAAAAAATCTGTCTAAAAAACCTAAGCTACCCATTGCCCCTAAAGGGGCATTTGTATGGGCATTGCCCTTAAAGGGGCAGTCAGCTCTTTTGCTGCCCATTAAAATATAAAAAAATCCTTAATCTAAAAAAAATACACCCCAAAAAAATTAAAAATAAACTAAGTTTAACCCCTGGCAGAGGTATTTAGGATGGATTGAAGAGGGGAGAGGTGTGAGAGAGGAAGGCCAGTTAGTAGGTTATTGCAGTAGTCAAGTCGGGAAATTAAAAGGGAGTGGATTAGTTGCTTAGTGGTGTCAGTAAAACGGATACATTTTGGAATTGTTACATAGGTGGTTTGCGGCAGGATGAAGATAGCAATTGGATGTTAAGGATGAAAGACAGATTAGAGTCAAGTGTAACTCCAAGGCAGCGGACATGGGATGATGGGGAGCTAGTGATGCTGTCGACAGAGATAGAAAAGTGAGAAATCAGAGTAGAGCTAGGGGGGTTAGGGGGGATTAGAAGGAGTTCAGTATTGGACATGTTAATCTTTAGGTGGTGCGAGGCCTTCCAGGAAGAAATGAAAGATAAGCAGTCACTGACACGAGAAAGGACAAAAAGAGAGAAAGAACAAGAGTGGGTAGATAGATCTGAGTGTCATTAGCATAGAGGTGATATTTGAAGACTTTGCAGTAAGAGATTTCTTTCTAACAGGCCAGATTTTGTCAGGTCAGCAGTCTTTCCATGATTGTGATTCCTACTGAACCAGACTGAGAGACCATTTAAAGGCTCAGGAACCCTTTGCAGGTGTTATGACTTAATTAGCTGATTAGAGTAGGGCACTTTGAGCCTAGAATATTGCACCTTTTTACAATATTCTAATTTTCTGAGATTGTGGATTTGGGGTTTTCATGAGTTATAAGCTATAATCATCACAATTATGACAAATCATGGCTTGAACTATCTTGCTTTGCATATAATGAGTCTATCTCATATATTAGTTTCACCTTTTAAGTTGCATTAGTGAAATAAATTAACTTTTGCACGATATTCTAATTTTTCGAGTTTCACCTGTATTGTCAACCTAAAATTGGTAGTTGGAATTAGTAAACAGGGATAGCTAACTCTATTCAAGAAAATAATATTACTAATATGAGCCAATAACCTAACTAACATATCAACCAAGCTAAAATATTTTTACAATAAATTAACAAGAATTTTTGCTATAATTGTTTATCAATGTTCAAATTCCACCCTACACGTGACTTATTTGAAGGAGCCAATCCTGGCTTTAACTCTGCAGAAAAAAAGGTTTTCCACTGTCATTATGTTACTACAAAATGCATTGTTTTGCATTTGCTATCTCCTAAATCCAAGAAAGGAGAGATATGTAGCAGGGTTACTCTTGAGAATTCTGTAGTGTGCATTTTCAGCTCTAAGAATTAGAAAATCAATAATTTTCAGAGCTAAATTAGTTGCAGAAGTATTAAAATGAAGAATGAAAGTATATTAAAAAGTTGTTTTACTACATATAGCTAAATATTTTATATAAAAAAATCTCAAGGTGTTTACTGTACATATAAAATGTCTCAGGTTTACGGGGGCGGAACCAACTGTGAAGCCGAGCAGACGCAGGTATTGAGAGCTCCTGCTCTAACAACATAATAAAGTGCATCAAAGGACTTCAAAATTAGAGTATTCGATAAGTAAACCTCATAGTTCACACTGGAGCACCATCAAGATGCACACATGCAGTATTTGAGGGAGTGGAGTTAAGTTGATCTGCTAAGAACCGGACAACATACGGATCGCCCCTCATCTCCCTATATTTTATTAAGAGTGAGAATACGCTACAAAGCACCATAGATGGACTGGTCAACCACTCTATGACCCACTCATGATCACGAGGAACAGCTTTTGAAGAGGCGCAAAGTCGCCATTGCAGCAGTGACGTCACAGACATCACAATCCCTCCGAAGGTGAAGGGCCAGCTACCTCTACCACCGCTATTGGAACAATTAAATATTAGAATCCATTTGCACCCAGACCCTGGACTCTCATTTAACATTCACCTTTTGGGGGCAGTTTCGATTCTCTAACCAACAGAGAAGATGGACTCCCAAATCAAAAATGTACTCGCTGCCGCATGGATGCTCAGTTTAACTCTCTTATCCGGCACCTCTCTCTTGACCGGGAGGGCTTATCAGATACTCCAGAGGGTGATCTTGACATGGCTGCTTGCCTACCGGCAGAAGAACATAACCTGCAACACCTCTGTCTCCATAGCTGGATAGCGGATGAGACCAGCGGCGCTTTACCTACACCGCTTGAGCGGCCTATCACGACAGATCCCCAGATCGCATTTCTCCCGACCCCAGAGAACTACCCGGACATTACTATTCAATGCACAGCTGTTCGCTCTGCTCTTGCCCCGAGGCGGCCGGTCGGGGTGGAGCTGGAGAGAGCCAGGCCTACTTCCAACATCACTGGGGACATTTAAATGCTTATTTTCTGTGGAGTGGATGACAGGGGGATTCTTTGGAGCTGCATGGGGAGGCCAGAATATACACTCTCTGCTATATTAGACTTGCTGGGTTCGTCTTGCAGCACTCCTACTCCTTTTCTACTTGTGCCTCCACTTCTGGAGTTGAAAGCCTTATCTCTTCAAACAGCTGCTCCTCTGGGAATACTGGTTACTGGAGTAGGCTAAACATCTCAGACACCATGCATCCCATTATCCTCAGTCCTAACCTTATGTATTAGGCATGTCAGTTTTTCAGTTAGCTGTAACCAGTTTCTAACGTTACTATTACGACTTTTGTGTTGGTTTTTAGTATGCTGCCTACCATTAAGTTTTTATGGATAACTCTAGATGTATACTCTAGATGTATGTGTTTCTTAATTTGAGATACTAGTTAATGATATTGTGTATGTGGTTCGCTATGTTTTGGTCAATCCAGTGATTCCTTATTCTACCTCCTCCCTTTACGCACCATACTCAGCTTCCCCTAGACACCATATGTTAGGTCATAGGTGCAGGACACTGCATCTGGGCGATTATACTGTAATACATACAGTTCTAGCCAGGTTACAGATACTTATCCTTACATCAAGAGGCCTCCCTTTAACAACAATTACCACCCTATATTAAAATACATATATGATTGTGTACCCAGTGATTAGTCACTTACGCCGGCCTTGATGTAAAATGTATTAAGTAGTACTCTTTATATCCACTGTATCTGAGGTGAGAGAATCTCCAGCTATGTTCTAGCAATCTATTAATAGCCTAAGAACTTCTAGTGCAGTGACTGTATGACACAACATGCCGAAATGTAGGCCATCTAGCATAGGTAACTCCCTAGGCTTCTGGGAACTCAAGTTTAATTGTTGTGAATATGTTTTACATCCCCCCTTAAGCTTTGAAGAGGTCAGGATTACTGAAAGTACATTTGGGACCCCTAACAAATTGTACAATAGATATGAGCTGACCTAGATAAAGTCACCCAGTGGCTGATCATCTATTATCAGCAGAAGAGGAGACTTATTCACTACCAATACAGGGATTTAGTCACCTATGAGACCTCTATAGTCTGACACTCCAGAATGAATATAGGTCTCTGAGATAATGTATTTCAAGCCATAGCTCTTTGTACTCATTTTAATCATATTCCTAACTGTCATTCTACTGTACTTTATATGAGAATTATATTTGTATTTGTTATATGCTGTGACATAAGGAGACATACTCATGCTAGGGCGGAGAGTTCATTTAAGAATATATGTAGAAACATTCATTCAACCCCAAATACTTTTAGAGTTTTAGATTATTGTACTTACTAAGTTCCACTTAATGTACAGCTAAAATCTTGGACATCTTGTTAAACCCTATATACCCAGATTGATGCCAGATCCCTAATGCCAAAACTCGGCTAAGTTGCTGAGGCTAACCTACTTATTTACTTACAAACATCTTGCCTGGAGGCTATGTATATTTCCTTAGCGGTATTCAATTTGCGTTTAGCAAAAAGGACAACATCCTTAATAAGGAACACCTACATAGAACATGATTATCTGAAACCTATTAGCCTATATAAGTCCCTGATTACACTCTCTCCGCATTATAGTTCACATAATATCGCTGCTGCTCCCATGTTTTTTTTGCAAAAGGGTTGGCTTTTTTTTTACTCACACTACATGTGGCCACTTAATTTAAGATGACATCATTCTTAAAAAGAATTTATCTTCATAGGTCTACAAGTAATAAGTTCCACTTGTTGGATATATTCTATCCTGCTTATTATTGATATTGCATATCATCTATCATGGGACATGGAAGAACATACTTACCTCTCAGCTTGGCATACAAACTCAAGCTGCTCACCCAGCATGCACACATGGAAAGAGGTAGTTTGGATCTTGAGCTGACTCATTGCCTCATTTATATAGGGCAATTAATATTTGTTAGCTTATCTCCTTCTACACATAATATATTGCTACTCTGTTGATTCATGGCCCTTCTGTACTGTTATGAGTAACTGATATGATCAATATAGACCCTGATAACTTGACTTCTTAGTCCTTAGGAATGAGCTACTACTCCCATCTATTCCACAGCAGACCAGACATCAGTCTCATCTTCAAGAGAGAAGCAATAGAGTATTAACTTGAGCATAGCACTGACCTCTTATTTTTATGTGTATCATTATATATAACTATTTGTTTTAACTTTTAGCAACACCCAATCTCCTTAAGTTAGTTACCACGCATTTACTACAAATACTTCCACCCTCATATGTCAACATATCCCTCAAGGACTACACGCCCCAACATAATTTTTCTGGTCCACACACCAGATTTTTCCTCTTTCGACCCTAGTCCCCTTTGCCCACCTGAAGACTTCCCATAACCTTACATATCGCATAGCCAATATATATCTCCTCCTATGGAAAAGATCCCCTCCAGTGATTTCCTTAGCCCCCTGCTGCCTTAAAACTTTCCTGGAGGGACGTCACGTCCTAGCACCCTATTTGTCCCCCCCCCCCCCGCTCCCTCCCCTTACACCCCAAACAGATACCCAGAGTATTTACTAGGTACACTACCTCCCCTTTAAACCAGCACCATTTCCTTCAGAGTAATCTGTTATAGCTCCGCCCCCCCTATAATGGGTTCTCTACCCACTTTCTTTCAACTCAAGCGGCTCTTGCCCACTGCAATCTTTCACCTCTCTCACAGTATCTTTATTAGTTATATCACCCCATTTCTACAGATCTCTTGAACAATCAAAAAGATTCACTCAGCTTCCTGATTCACATTCTCCTCTTCCCGAGTGTATTTTTTTATCTTGAACTATACTATCACTCTGTAACCACTTCAGTTTGCAAAGAGTGGTCTACTTAGCCCAACTCTCCACAAATAATAGATATAACTACATGAACTTATATATTCGTAATACTCTTCATAACATAAAAAAGAGACCGTCTATTAATTTACGAGAAATCCCACCTCTATACTCACCTGCAAATATAAAATTACATTTGCGTTAACTATAAGTTAATAAGTCTCACATCACTGGTTAAGATTTATCGTTCACTTTTAAGTTTGTAACTTCTATTTGCATACCCATGTGGGCTTGTATTATTTTTTCTCTTGCTTGTCTCAATAAAAAATATATTAAAAAAAAAAATGTCTCAGGTTTACAATATTCTGAATTAAGTCAATAACCTTCACCATCAGAATAAAGCACAAAAAATGTAACTTGGTCTGTTAGACATTTGCCTAACACATTAATTCAATAATTTGAGGAACTTTTCAGTCATTATTTTCTTTAGTTAACAACTAACTATGAATTAATAATGATGTAGTTGTTAGTGCTCAGGATAAACCCTACCATTAACATTGCTGGCTCTTTAATGAATATCTAGATAAAGCTTGTGCTTAGCACCAATATATCAACTGTCTCTTCATAACTTTATGTCTCCCTGATTAAAGGGCCAGTAAAGTCACACATTTTTTTTCATGATTTAAATAGGGCATGTAATTTTAAACAACTTTCCAATTTACTTTTATTACCAATTTTGCTTTGTTCTCTTGCTATTCTTAGTTGAAAGCTAAATCCAGGAGGTTCATGTGCTAATTTCTTAGACTTTGAAGACTGCCTCTAATCGGAAAGCATTTTGACAGTTTCGCCACTAGAGGGCGTTAGTTCATGTGTTTCATATAGATAACATTGAGCTCCGGCACGTGAAGCTCCTAAGAGCAAGCACTGATTGGCTAAAAATGCATGTCTGTCAAAAGAACTGAAATAAGGGGGCAGTCTGCAGAGGCATAGATACAAGGTAATCACAGAGGTAAAAAGTATATTAATATAACTGTGTTGGTTATGCAAAATTGGGGAATGGGTAATAAAGGGATTATCTACATTTTTAAACAACAAAAATTCTTGTGTTTACTGTCCCTTTAAAGAAATACAACTACGCATTCGTCAATTGAAAAGTTATAGATTGATACATTCGTAACACTATGTCTGGGCACTTGTTCATCCATAGTTTCAAATGATTGTGCCATGTCAACTGTAATTGTCAAATCTTAATTACCGGTATGTTTAAATAAATATTATATTAATATTAATTTTATGTAGTGAAACAAATGCCTCTTTACATACTGGGTTCTTACATATTAACATGTCATGTGAACCAACAAGTGAAATTAAAACATATAAGACAATTCAAAGAGTAGAAATAATGTATGCACTATATATCATGTAGCAATAAAATCCATATTTAGGCCTAGATTACGAGTGGAGTGCAATATTGCGCTTTCACGGGCGTGATATTTGCGCTCCACAAGTAATACCAGTGCACGTAAATGTGTGCTGGTATTACAAGTCAGGTCACATTCGCATTGCTTGGAAGCCTAGCACTCACAAAAGTGCTCTTCCATAGGCTCCAATGGGAGCCTCATTCTCATGCCGTCAGACACGGCAAACCACCTACTAGTGCAGCGAAGGGGGCAATTTGCAAAGCGTTGGGCAGCAATAATTAAATATATATGCATATAAGCATATACATATATATATTTAAATTAGAAACACAATCGCTATTCACCTCTGTGTAAAGGTACTTTTTCAAGCACCCTACATCACCTCACATTAACCCCTTATATCTGCTTTGTGCAGTTTTTTCTTTAAAAAAAAAAAAAAAAAAAAGCTCATCATTTTTATTTATTTTAAAAAATTCTCCACTATATTTGGGGGCAAATTTTTATCATTAACCAGAGGTCTGACCTCTAATTAACTGCGCTTAGCACAAAGGGAAATCTCGAGCTCACAGGAGCATTATCTCGCCACTTGTAATCGCTGGTTATTTAATGTGCCTCGTAAATGGGCAAATTTGACCCTTTACTGACACATGTTAAAATAGCACTCCACTTGTAATCTAGCCCTGACTGTGGTAGCTTCAATAGTAGTCTCACCAGCCTCTCCAAATTCTATATAATTTTACTTGTTCACTAAAGTTCACACAATTTGCAACTCTAGCGAATATGTTCACATACAACAGCATTTGAATTGGATACAGGATTGCCTGTAGAAGCATAAAAGGATGCAAATGAATCTACAAAGCTATATAGCATTAATTAACATTAGAAATAAATATGCAAGAAAATAAATGCATTCGTCTTAAAATATTTCAAGTGCAATGCTTTTGTGATTTTATTGTTTTACCTAAAAGGAAGAATGTTCATTCATTTAAAGATGTTCCAATTAACATTTTCATTTTTAATGCCCAGTTAGAGAAATATGTGACTGATAATATCCTTGTAACTATCTCCCCCCCCCCCCCCCCCCCCCAGACAATGCGGCTACTTATTTTACTGTATTCTCTCCAGGAGGCATTCAATGCAATTAGGAAATTGTATCAAGGTACTCATAATTGAAATGTACCTGGCAATGCTTCAGGCAATTTTTGTGCCAGACATATATTTAATAATAGGAGCAATTTAACATTTTATTCTATTTCTCATTATTTTGTGCAAAGTGCTGTGACCTTTAATGAGCCTACTGATGACCTTTAATTTAATCTAGGAAGGTTACATATGTATAACGTAAAACATCATTCATAAAATCATTAATCAGAGTCCTTTGTGTGAGCTTAGAACAGTGAATATAACAGAAACCAACTGTTGTTCACTTTAATATTTTATATGTTGTTAGTATTTAAAGGTACACAAAAGTCAAAATTAAACTTTTATGAGTCAGACAGAACATGACGTTTTAAGAGACGTCCTAACTTATTTCCATTTTTAATTTGAGCATAGTGTTTTATATGCACAATTTTTGAGGCACCAGCTCCCACTGAGCATGTGCAAGAGTTGATGGTAGTACCTGATACTGGAGGTCAGCAAATTAAATACAATTTAATTAAATAAAAATTTTGAAATTTGTTAGAGAAAAAATCTATAGGTCATTTAAAATCCATAGTAAGTACTAATGCTGGACAGATATCTCAGCTTGCTAAGGCACTCTGTGGATGAGCTCTGTTGCAACCCAAGGGTTGCAGGTTCAATCCCTGGCAAGGTCCACTCAGCCTTTCATCCTTCTGAAGTTAATAAAATGAGCAGCGCCTTGAGTAGCTTCTAAGTTAGATCATTCCAGTGATCCGTAGTACTGCTTGGATCACAGTTGTTTAACGTATTCGCAGAAACGGTTGACTGCAGCAATCCAGAGGAGACAAGCACCTGAGTGAGACATACTCACCACCAGCAATGAGATAGAGGAACGATCACAGACACTTTCCGGTGTAAGTAATCTTGGACACCTTGTTTGTTTAATTATTCACGCTGGTGACAAGTCTTCTCTTGTCTTCATTTTAGGAATCCCATTGCCGTTCAATATATCTTGGAGACTTTGTGTGTTTGAAGTGGGTAACATTAGCGAATCGTTCTAAGGAGCACAATTGTTTGCTACACGTCTCCTAAGCTCGCAAAACCCACAAGCACCTGAATCTTGTCAATTATTTGTTTATGTTTTTATGCACTGTATGAATTAATGGATGTATCTATTTATTTATGAATTTGTACATGCAGTATTCCTAATCGTGTGGATTTGCTATTTTTAACTGTATGTTATTTTTAACTAAGTTGATCTATTTTAAACTGTGTGATTGTTTTTTAACCCTTTTTACTATTCTGCTTATGTATATTAAAATTACTTACCCCTATATCAGCTGTATAATATATTACTACACTCTTTAGGTACGACTTAGTTGGTTGTAAGCCCCTTATAGCACCATATTAATTTAACCTTATAGTTGCTTGACAATAGAAATGACACTTTAAAAGTGCCATATAATAGTTGGTTTTAAGCTTTCTTTAGCGCCACAGATACCTGATGGTTTCTGCTCCTCTTTAGGAAAAGAGCTGTCTTAGGCCTAGATTTGGAGTTTGGCGTTAGCCGTGAAAACCAGCGTTAGAGGCTCCTAACGCTGGTTTTAGGCTACCGCCGGTATTTGGAGTCAGTGATTAAAGGGTCTAACGCTCACTTTTCAGCCGCGACTTTTCCATACCGCAGATCCCCTTACGTCAATTGCGTATCCTATCTTTTCAATGGGATCTTTCTAACGCTGGTATTTAGAGTCGTTTCTGAAGTGAGCGTTAGAGCTCTAACGACAAAACTCCAGCCGCCGGAAAATAGCAGGAGTTAAGAGCTTTCTGGGCTAACGCCGGTTCATAAAGCTCTTAACTACTGTGCTCTAAAGTACACTAACACCCATAAACTACCTATGTACCCCTAAACCGAGGTCCCCCCACATTGCCGCCACTCGATTTAAATTTTTAACCCCTAATCTGCCGACCGCCACCTACGTTATACTTATGTACCCCTAATCTGCTGCCCGTAACCCCGCCGACCCCTGTATTACATTTATTAACCCCTAACCTGCCCCCCACAACGTCGCCGCCAGCTACTTACAATAATTAACCCCTAATCTCCCGACCGCAAAGCGCCGCCACCTACGTTATCCTTATGTACCCCTAATCTGCTGCCCCTAACACCGCCGACCCATATATTATATTTATTAACCCCTAATCTGCCCCCCTCAACGTCGCCGACACCTGCCTACACTTATTAACCCCTAATCTGCCGAGCGGACCTGAGCACTACTATAATAAAGTTATTAACCCCTAATCCGCCTCACTAACCCTATAATAAATAGTATTAACCCCTAATCTGCCCTCCCTAACATCGTCGACACCTAACTTCAATTATTAACGCCTAATCTGATGACCGGAGCTCACCGCTACTATAATAAATGGATTAACCCCTAAAGCTAAGTCTAACCCTAACACTAACATCCCCCTAAATTAAATATAATTTAAATCTAACGAAATAAATTAACTCTTATTAAATAAATTATTCCTATTTAAAGCTAAATACTTACCTGTAAAATACATCCTAATATAGCTACAATATAAATTATAATTATATTATAGCTATTTTAGGATTTATATTTATTTTACAGGCAACTTGGTAATTATTTTAACCAGGTACAATAGCTATTTAATAGTTACCTAGTTAAAATAATAACAAATTTACCTGTAAAATAAATCCTAACCTAAGATATAATTAAACCTAACACTACCCTATCAATAAATTAATTAAATAAACTACCTACAATTACCTACAATTAACCTAACACTACACTATCAATAAATTAATTAAACACAATTCCTACAAATAAATACAATTAAATAAACTAGCTAAAGTACAAAAAATAAAAAAGAACTAAGTTACAAAAAATAAAAAAATATTTACAAACATAAGAAAAATATTACAACAATTTTAAAATAATTACACCTACTCTAAGCCCCCTAATAAAATAACAAAGCCCCCCAAAATAAAAAATTCCCTACCCTATTCTAAATTAAAAAAGGTAAAAGCTCTTTTACCTTACCAGCCCTGAACAGGGCCCTTTGCGGGGCATGCCCCAAGAATTTCAGCTCTTTTGCCTGTAAAAAAAAACATACAATACCCCCCCCCCCAACATTACAACCCACCACCCACATACCCCTAATCTAACCCAAACCCCCCTTAAATAAACCTAACACTAAGCCCCTGAAGATCTTCCTACCTTGTCTTCACCATCCAGGTTCACCGATCCGTCCTGAAGAGCTCCTCCGATGTCCTGATCCAAGCCCAAGCGGGGGGCTGAAGAGGTCCATGATCCGGTCAAAGTCTTCATCCAAGCGGGGCAGAAGAGGATCTTCCATCCGATTGAAGTCTTCATCCAGGCGGCATCTTCTATGGTCTTCTATCCGGAGCGAAGCTGCAGGATCCTGAAGACCTCCAGCTCGGAAAATCCATCCGGCCCGACGACTGAACGACGAATGACTGTTCCTTTAAGGGACGTCATCCAAGATGGCGTCCCTCGAATTCCGATTGGCTGATAGGATTCTATCAGCCAATCGGAATTAAGGTAGGAATTTTCTGATTGGCTGATGGAATCAGCCAATCAGAATCAAGTTCAATCCGATTGGCTGATCCAATCAGCCTATCAGATTGAGCTCGCATTCTATTGGCTGTTCCGATCAGCCAATAGAATGCGAGCTCAATCTGATAGGCTGATTGGATCAGCCAATCGGATTGAACTTGATTCTGATTGGCTGATTCCATCAGCCAATCAGAAAATTCCTACCTTAATTCCGATTGGCTGATAGAATCCTATCAGCCAATCGGAATTCGAGGGACGCCATCTTGGATGACGTCCCTTAAAGGAACAGTCATTCGTCGTTCAGTCGTCGGGCCGGATGGATGTTCCGCGCTGGAGGTCTTCAGGATCCTGCCGCTTCGCTCCGGATAGAAGACCATAGAAGATGCCGCCTGGATGAAGACTTCAATCGGATGGAAGATCCTCTTCTGCCCCGCTTGGATGAAGACTTTGACCGGATCATGGACCTCTTCAGCCCCCCGCTTGGGCTTGGATCAGGACATCGGAGGAGCTCTTCAGGACGGATCGGTGAACCTGGATGGTGAAGACAAGGTAGGAAGATCTTCAGGGGCTTAGTGTTAGGTTTATTTAAGGGGGGTTTGGGTTAGATTAGGGGTATGTGGGTGGTGGATTGTAATGTTGGGGGGGGGCTATTGTATGTTTTTTTTTACAGGCAAAAGAGCTGAAATTCTTGGGGCATGCCCCGCAAAGGGCCCTGTTCAGGGCTGGTAAGGTAAAAGAGCTTTTACCTTTTTTAATTTAGAATAGGGTATGGAATTTTTTATTTTGGGGGGCTTTGTTATTTTATTAGGGGGCTTAGAGTAGGTGTAATTATTTTAAAATTGTTGTAATATTTTTCTTATGTTTGTAAATATTTTTTTATTTTTTGTAACTTAGTTCTTTTTTATTTTTTGTACTTTAGCTAGTTTATTTAATTGTATTTATTTGTAGGAATTGTGTTTAATTAATTTATTGATAGTGTAGTGTTAGGTTAATTGTAGGTAATTGTAGGTAGTTTATTTAATTAATTTATTGATAGGGTAGTGTTAGGTTTAATTATATCTTAGGTTAGGATTTATTTTACAGGTAAATTTGTTATTATTTTAACTAGGTAACTATTAAATAGCTATTGTACCTGGTTAAAATAATTACCAAGTTGCCTGTAAAATAAATATAAATCCTAAAATAGCTATAATATAATTATAATTTATATTGTAGCTATATTAGGATGTATTTTACAGGTAAGTATTTAGCTTTAAATAGGAATAATTTATTTAATAAGAGTTAATTTATTTTGTTAGATTTAAATTATATTTAATTTAGGGGGGTGTTAGTGTTAGTGTTAGACTTAGCTTTAGGGGTTAATCCATTTATTATAGTAGCGGTGAGCTCAGGTCGTCAGATTAGGGGTTAATAATTGAAGTTAGGTGTCGACGATGTTAGGGAGGGCAGATTAGGGGTTAATACTATTTATTATAGGGTTAGTGATGCGGATTAGGGGTTAATAACTTTATTATAGTAGCGCTCAGGTCCGCTCGGCAGATTAGGGGTTAATAAGTGTAGGCAGGTGTCGGCGACGTTGTGGGGGGCAGATTAGGGGTTAATAAATATAATATAGGGGTCGGCGATGTTAGGGCAGCAGATTAGGGGTACATAGGGATAACGTAGGTTGCGGCGGTTTACGGAGCGGCAGATTAGGGGTTAAAAAAAATATGCAGGGGTCAGCGATAGCGGGAGCGGCAGATTAGGGGTTAATAAGTGTAAGGTTAGGGGTGTTTAGACTCGGGGTACATGTTAGAGTGTTAGGTGCAGACGTAGGAAGTGTTTCCCCATAGGAAACAATGGGGCTGCGTTAGGAGCTGAACGCTGCTTTTTTGCAGGTGTTAGGTTTTTTTTCAGCTCAAACAGCCCCATTGTTTCCTATGGGGATATCGTGCACGAGCACGTTTTTGAGGCTGGCCGCGTCCGTAAGCAACTCTGGTATCGAGAGTTGCATTTGCGGTAAAAATGCTCTACGCTCCTTTTTTGGAGCCTAACGCAGCATTTGTTTGAACTCTCGATACCAGAATAAATTTATGGTGCGGCCAGAAAAAAGCCCGCGGAGCGTTAACAGCCCATCTACCGCCAAACTCCAAATCTAGGCCTTAATTTGTCTAGAACAACCTGTGTTGTCCTTGCTGATTGGTGGATAGATAGATCAGGAAGATCCGGAAGATCATGTCAGACTATTCTAATTGACTTATTTAAATATGTTACAAAAGTAATAGACAAGGGCGAAACAGTTGATAGTAGCATATCTAGTTTTAAGCAAAGCATTTAACACACAATTCCCAAACTGTATCTTCTTGGCCTAGACTAAAAATATTGTGAACTGGGTAGAATGCTGACTTAAGGAAAGAAAACAGAGTGTATTAGTAAATGGAGTAAATTCAGCAGAGGGGGCAGTTACTAGTGATGCTCCTCCGGGGTCAGTTCTGGGACCTGTTTTGTTTAACTTTTTTATCAGTGTTATCAGCAAGCGGCTACAGGGGAACGTATGTCTGTTTACAGATGATAGAAATATTTGTAATATAGTTGATGTCTCAGGGTAGGGGGAACTTAATAAGAAGGGAAAGAACAAAATTGGAGGATTGGGCAAATGACTGGGATGCTGCTTCCGACCCTCTCCGCTTCAGGTCCACCTGAAGTGGAAGTTAAGAAGCTGCGGTTGTAAGATAAATAAGGGGTTAAGTAGTCTAAGGGCATCAATCTACTGGGAGGATTCCGGTAGTGGTGTTTTATAATTTATATGGTATAGAACAGGGAGTTGAGATGGAGACTTATTCATGGGCTATTGTAATGGGGATTGTGGTGGTGTCTCTTTCAGGCCTGGGTCGATGTTGTTGTCAGTATGAAAGTGCCATGTATTTTAACATAGTAACATTTAATCCTAGCACCATAAAGAGTGGGGGTCAATTTGTCCCTTATCAGAAATGTATTTTTTCAATATGGATATGACATCTGATGCAGCAAATACAGATGTTCTGAGAAATATTGCTGATGTACATCAAAGAGGCATACATATTCAATTATTTGATTCCCAGTGGGATTGGTATACTGTAGCAAGCATCTGGTAATATTTGCATTAAAACAAATTAATTTTCTGATGGGATTATTGGTAACAATGAAATTTACCCCTAAATGTACTAAATATAAGAGGAACGTCATAGAATTGCTCTAATATTATTATAGTAAATGGAAAGTGTAATATTATTATTATTAATTCTCAGCTAGATTACGAATTATGTGCGCTATAGGGAAATGAACGAACGCAACAAAAGTTGCGTTATTTAACCCCCTATAGCACATTAAAAGCTTTTCAAAACCCGGCTTTTAAGCTCCATACTGCACAAAAAACAAGCACTGTTTTGACGTGCTCATTCACGCTTTCCCCATAGACATCAATGGGGAGAGCGGGTCAGGAAAAAAGTCTAACACCTGCGATCCCGAAAGAAAAGCTCAGTAACGCAGTCCCATTGATGTCTATGGGGAAAAAAAACTAACGTTTGAACCTAACACCCTAACATAGGCCCATAGTCTAAACACCCCTAATCTGCCCCCCACCGACATCGCCGCCACCCATATAATGTTATTAACCCCTAATCTGGCGCTCCTGATATCGCTGCCACTATACTAAAGTTATCAACCCCTATTCCCCTGCACCCCAACATTGCCCACACTATAATAAATCTATTAACCCCTATTCTGCTGCTCCCCGACATCACCACCACTAAATAAAGCTATTAACCCCTAAACCTCTGGCCTCCCACATCACAACCACTAAATAAATCTATTAACGCCTAAACCACCAGCCCCCCAAATCACAAAAATCTTAATTAAACTATTAACCCCTACCCTTAAACCTAACCCTAAACCTAACCTTAACACCCCCTACCTTTAACATAAATAAAATAGAGCTAAATTAAAGTTACAGTTATTAACTGTAATAATACCTATTTAAAACTAAATACATACTTACCTGTGAAATAAAACTTAAGCTAGCTACAATATAAATAATATTGTAGCTAGCTTAGATTAAATTTTTATTTCACAGGTAAGTTTGTATTTATTTTAACTAGGTAGATTAGTTAGGAAATAGTTATTAACTATTTACTAACTAACTAGTTAAAATAATACAAATTTACTTGTCAAATTAAACCTAAGCTACCTTACACAAAAACCTAAAATTAAAAAAAATTAAAAAACACTAAAATCACAAAAAATAAAAAAAACTACCATTACAAAAAAAACAAACGAAATTATCCAAAAAAATAAAAGTTATTCCTATTTTAATACACTTTAAAAAAAAACACTCCAAAATAAAAAAGCCTAATCTAGAATAAACTACCAAGGGCCCTTAAAAAAGGGCCTTTTGTAGGGCATTGCCCTAAAGTTAACAGCTCTTTTGCTAAAACAAACAAACACCCCCTAACAGTATACAAACCCCCACCCCCAAACTACCAAGTGCCCTTAAAATGGCCTTTTGTAGGGCATTGCCCTAAAGTTAACAGCTCTTTTGCTAAAAACAAACAAACATCCCCTAACAGTATACAAACCCCTACCCCCCAAAACCACAAAATACAAATAAAGTAAAACCTAATCTACCCAGCTATTGCCCTGAAAAGGGCTTTTGTATGGGCATTGCCATTAAAAGGGAATTTAGCTCTTTTGCTGCCCAAGTCCTAATCTAAAAATAAAAACCCACCCCAAAACGAAAAAAAACATTACACAAAATAAAAAATTATCAAAAATAATAAAAATGATTCCTATTCTAATGCCCCTTTAATAAAAACCCACCCCAAAATAAAAAACCTAATCTAGAATAAACTACCAATGGCCCTTAAAAGGGCCTTTTGTAGGGAATTGCCCTAAGTTAAACAGCTCTTTTACCTTTAAAAAAGATACAAACACCCA
Source organism: Bombina bombina (assembly GCF_027579735.1). Taxonomy (NCBI): domain Eukaryota; kingdom Metazoa; phylum Chordata; class Amphibia; order Anura; family Bombinatoridae; genus Bombina; species Bombina bombina. The sequence goes on from NC_069504.1 coordinate 634,369,613, forward strand.
CTAATATTACAAACCCCCACCTCCCCACAAGATAAAAAAAAAACTATCTAAAAAACCTAAGCTACCCATTGCCCTGAAAAGGGCATTTGGATGGGGAATTGCCCTTAAAAGGGCATTTAGCTCTTTTGCTGCCCAAACCTAATCTAAAATAAAAACCTATAAAAAAAACCTTTAAACAAGCCTAACACTAACCTCCGACGATCCACTTACACGATCGCTTGAACGATCCCGGCGGTGAAGTCCTCATCCAGGTGGCAAGAATTCTTCATCCGGATGGCCTCTTCAATCTTCATCCCGGCAGCGAAGTCCTAATCCAAGCAGCGAGAAGTCTTCATCTAGGTGGCCTCTTCAATCTTCATCCAGGCGCATCTTCTATCTTGATACCGGCGGTGTGGAGCGGCTTCATTTCAAGATGGCGTCCCTTGCATTCCTATTGGCTGAAAAATTTGAATCAGCCAATAGGAATTAGAGCTGCTAAAATCCTATTGGCTGCTCAAATCAGCCAATAGGATTTAAGCAGCTCTCATTCTATGTCCCGGATGTCTTCAGGATGGAACCGCTCCGCACCACCGGGATCAACATAGAAGATGCCGTCTGGAAGAAGATAGAAGACGTCGCCTGGATGAAGACTTCTTGCCACCTGGATGAGGACTTCACCGCCTGGATGAAAATAAAAGAAGCCGCTTAGATAAAGACTTCTCGCCGCCTGGATGAAAACTTCTCGCCGCCTGGATGAAGATCATTCAAGCGGGACTTCAAAAACTGTAAGTGGATCATTGGGGGTTAGTGTTAGGTTTTTTTTAAGGTTTTTTGGGGTGTTTTTTTTTAGATTAGGGTTTGGGCTATTCAAAAACAAGCAAAATGCCCATTTAAGGGCAATGCCCATAGAAATGCCCTTTTCAGGGCAATGGGTAGCTTAGGTTTTTGTTAGAGTTAGTTTTTTTTATTTTGGGGGGTTGGTTGGGTGGTGGGTTTTACTGTTGGGGGGTCTTTGTATTTTTTGTACAGGTAAAAGAGCTGTTTAACTTAGGGCAATGCCCTAAAACAGGTCCTTTTAAGGGCTATTGGTAGTTTATTGTAGGCTAGGTTTTTTTATTTTAGGGTGGCTTTTTATAGGGCTATTAGATTAGGTGTAATTCTTTTTATTTTTTAAAATTTTGTTTGTTATTTTTAATAATTTAGTGTTTGTTATTTTTTGTAATTTAGTCTTTTTTATTTTTGTAATTAGCTACTTTGTAATTTTTAGTAGTGTTAGGATTTTTTTATTGTGTAGTTTAATTAATTGGTAGATAGTTTAATTTTAGTTTAATAACTATATTAGTTTAAGCTTAGTTTTTTTAATTTGACAGGTAAGTTGTAATTTAACTTAAGCTAGTGATATTGTAATTTTAATATAAAGTTAGGGGGTGTTAGGGTTACGTTAGGGTTATGGTTAGGTTTAGGGGTTACTAGTTTAATTTAGTTTATTGCGATGTGGGGGGCTTTTGGTTTAGGAGTTAATAGTTTACTTTAGTTTATTTTGTTGTTGGGGGCTTGCAGTTTAGGGGTTAATAGGTTTATTATAGTGGCGGCGGTGTAGGGCTTAATAACTTTAGTATAGCGGGGGCGATGTGGGCGGACGGCAGATTAGGGATTAATTATGTTTAAATAGTGTTTGCTATGCTGGAGGGCGGTGGTTTAGGGGTTAATACATTTATTATAGTGGTGACGATGTCGGAGAACGGCGGAATGGGGGTTTATATTTTTTTAGTGGCAGCAATATCGGAAGCGGCAGATTAGTGGTTAATAAATTTAATATAGTGTTTGCAATGTGGGAGAGCCTTGGTTTGGGGGTTAATAGGTAGTTTATGGGTGTTTAGTGTACTTTGTAGCAGTTAAGCTATAAGTTTTGTATAACAGATTTGTAGTGTAAAACTCATAACTACTGCTTTTAGATAGCGTTACGGATCTTGTCGTTTTAGGCTGTAATGCAGGTTTTTTTAGCCTCACCGCAAAACTCGTAATGGCAACGCTATGGGAATCCCATGAAAAAACATAATTTTTACGAGTGCGGGACTGACGTTGCGCTACAGGCTAAAAGGCTTGCGGCACAGCATTACCGACAAGACTCGTTATGGCTGCGGTGCTTTGTAAAGCTGAAATTACCATTTTTTCATTGTTAAAAGATGAACGCACAGACTTGTAATCTAGCTGATTATTATATAAAGAACACTAACATGTTATGTAGCTCTATATAGGGGTACATTACAAAGGGCACTCACAATACAATTTTACCAAATTAAACAAAAGGAGAGGTGGGTCGTACCCTTAAGTACAGTAAGTGATATATACTCTATGAAAGTGAACTGCAGGAGGAAAGATTATCAAACTAACAATAGAAATGTGAATTAAATTAAACATATGGTGAAGACTGTAGTTAAGAAGAATATGTCTAGGAGATGAATGTAATTAATTAATGTTTATGTATATAAATAGTTATTGTAAGATCCTCACAAAAAGAAGCAAAACTAGTTTTTGGTGTGTGCATACAGGAATAATATCAATTGTGTAACAAAATAGAAAGAGCTTATAGGTCAAAGGAATGTAATGTGATGTACATTGGAGCATCTATTTTGTGTTTCTTGTTAGAAACTATTTATACATTTAAAAAATTGTAAATACATAGTTTAAGTTCCCACTCAAAAACAAAAATGTTGTGCAAATCCTGGTTTCAGTTTCAGCTTAAAAGGACAGTCTACTTGATTGTTTGTATTGTTTAAAAAGATAGATACCATCTTTACTACCAATTCCCCAGCTTGGCATAGCCAACATTGCTATATTAATATACTTTATAACCTCTACATTTGCCTGTTTCTAAGCCACAGCAGCCAGACAATGCTAGTTCATGTGTTCTATAGATAACATTGTGCTCACTCCCGTGGAGAATTATAATGATTATACAAGAACCAGCACTGATTGGCTAAAATGCAAGATTGTAAAACGCTCTGAGATAAAGGGGCAGTCCTCATGGGCTTAAATAAAGGTAATCATAGAGGTAAAACGTGTATTAATATAACAGTGTTGTTTATGCATACCTGGGAATGTGTAATAAATTAATTATATATCTTTTTAAATTAAATCAGACTGTCCCAGTACTAAATATTTAAAACATTATTTTAAGGTTCTTTTGGCTGCATTTTCCAAGATATAGAATGATTTTTTAAAGTCTGTTATAAAAGAGACAGCCTCTCCCTCACTGAGAGTAAATCATTTACAGCAATGGTCTCTATCACACTCTTATGCCTCCAAACAAACTAGTCTGCATACTAAAGCATCGTGACCCCTCTTCATTACCCTATTTCACATTTCCAACCCCTTATCCTTTCCCCCTATCTTTGTTGATTTGTATTTTATTTTTGAGAACAACAACTATTACGTTTTGAAAACGCCATCAAATGACAGAGCTTTGTTCTAATTATTCAAGGTTAATTATTCAAGGTGTCTAATATGTTATAATTTTGTTCATGTCATTCTTTTTGAAAAGCATAATAAATATAATATTATTACAAAAAAAACTAAAATGTTGAGCTTTCTCTTTGGAAATGTTTCTATTTTAGCAGATATTTTGTGATTCTTTTAGTGGGACTATATGTCACCCCAGGTTGCCTAGCAGCTCTTAACTAACCGCTAGATTTAGAGTTTTGTCAGTAAAAACCCGCGTAGCTAACGCTTCTTTTTTCCCAGTGCACCCTTCAAACAATGCTGGTATTTAGAGTTGTCTGAGGGGCTGCGTTAGGCTCAAAAAAGGGTACGTTGAGCCTAATTTAACTCCACTTCAACCCTCAATACCAGCGTTGCTTACAGTAGTGGTAAGCTGGAAAAACGTGCTTGTGCACAATATCCCCATAGGAGACAATGGGGCCGTTTGGGCTAAAAAAAAGCAGCGTTCAGCTCCTAACGCAGCCCCATTGTTTCCTATGGGGAAACACTCTCTAAGTCTGCACCTAACACCCTAACATGAACCCCGAGTCTAAATACCCCTAACTTTATACTTATTAACCCCTAATCTGCCTCCACCGCTATCGCTGACACCTGCATTATACTTTTAACCCCTAATCTGCCGCTCCGGACACCGCCGCAACCTACATTATCCCTATGAACCCCTAATCTACTGCCCCTAACACCGCCAACCCCTATATTATATTTATTAACCCCTAATTTGCCACCCAACGTCGCCGCTAGCTAACCTATACTTATTAACCCCTAATCTGCCGACCGGACCTCGCCGCCACTATAATAAATGTATTAACCCCTAAACCGCCGCACTCCCGCCTCGCAAACACTATAATAAATTGTATTAACCCCTAATCTGCCCTCCCTAACATCGCCGCCACCTACCTATAATTATTAACCCCCTAGGATTCTATCAGCCAATCGGAATTAAGGTAGAAAAAATGTGATTGGCTGATGCAATCAGTCAATCAGATTGAAGTTCAATCCGATTGGCTGATCCAATCAGCCAATCATATTGAGCTTGCATTCTATTGGCTGATCGGAACAGCCAATAGAATGTGAGCTCAATACGATTGGCTGATTGGATCAGCCAATAGAATTTAACTTCAATCTGATTGGCTGATTGCATCAGCCAATCACATTTTTTCTACCTTAATTCCGATTGGCTGATAGAATCCTATCAGCCAATCGGAATTCAAGGGACGCCATCTTGGATGACGTCCCTTAAAGGAACCTTCATTTGTCGTTAGTCCGTTGGGGAAGGAGGATGTTCCGCATTGGCGGGATGAAGATGGATCCGGAAGCAAGAAGATAGAAGATGCCGCTTGGAAGAAGACATCGCCCGGATGGAAGACCTCTTCTTTGCCGCTTGGATCAAGACTTCGCCCGGATGGAGGAACTCTTCTTTGCCGCTTGGATCAAGACTTCTACCGGATGGAGGACCACATCGCCCGGATTGGATGAAGACTTCGGCTCAGCTGAGTGAAGACGACTCAAGGTAGGGAGATCTTCAGGCGGTTAGTGATAGGTTTTTTTAAGGGGGGTTTGGGTGGGTTAGAGTAGGGGTATGTGGGTGGTGGGTTGTAATGTTGGGGGGGTATTGTATTTTTATTTTCAGGTAAAAGAGCTGATTACTTTGGGGCAATGCCCTGCAAAAAGCCCTTTTAAGGGCTGGTAATAGAGCTGATTACTTTGGTAGTTTAGAATAGGGTAGGGCATTTTTTTATTTTGGGGTGATTTTTTATTTTATTAGGGGGCTTAGATTAGGTGTGATTAGTTTAAACTTCTTGTAATTCTTTTATATTTTTTGTATTTTAGTGGGGTTTTTTTGTATTATAGATTAGTTTATTTAATTGTATTTTAGTTTAGCTAATTGTAGGTAATTTATTTAATTAATTTAATGATAGTGTAGTGTTTTAATTGTAACTTAGGTTAGGATTTATTTTACATGTAATTTTGTAATTATTTTAACTCGGTAGCTATTAAATAGTTATTAACTATTTAATAGCTATTGTACCTAGTTAAAATAAATACAAAGTTGCCTGTAAAATAAATATAAATCCTAAAATAGCTACAATGTAATTATTATTTATATTGTAGCTATATTAGGGTTTATTTGATAGGTAAGTATTTAGTTTTAAATAGGAATAATTTATTTAATAATAGGAATATTATTTTGTTTCATTTAAATTATATTTATGTTAGGGGGGTGTTAGGGTTAGACTTAGGTTTAGGGGTTAATAACTTTATTATAGTAGCGGCGACGGTGCGGGCAGGAGATTAGGGGTTAATAATTGTAGGTAGGTGGCGGCGATGTTAGGGAGGGCAGATTAGGGGTTAATACTATTTATTCTAGTGTTTGCGAGGCGGGAGTGCGGTGGTTTAGGGGTTAATACATGTATTATAGTGGCGGCGAGATTAGGGGTTAATAAGTGTAGTTAGGTAGCGGCGACGTTGGGGGGGCAGATTAGGGGTTAATAAATATAATATAGGGGTCGGCGATGTTAGGGGCAGCAGATTAGGGGTTCATAGGTATAATGTAGGTGGTGGCGGTGTCCGGTCGGCAGATTAGGGGTTAAACATTTTTATTATAGTGGCGGCGATGTGGGGGGGCCTCGGTTTAGGTGTACATAGGTAGTTTATGGGTGTTAGTGTACTTTTTAGCATAGTAGTTAGGAGCTTTATATTCCGGTGTTAGCCCATAAAGCTCTTAACTACTGACTTTTTTTGTCGGTAGGAGTCTTGTTGGTAGAGGGTCTACCGCTCACTTCTCCCAAGACTCCAAATACCAGCGTTAGGCAGATCCCATTGAAAAGATAGGATACGCAATTGGCGTAAGGGGATCTGCGGTAGCCTGGAGTCGTGGTAGGGAAGTGAGCGTTAGACCCTTTCCTGCCTGACTCTAAATACCAGCGGGCAGTAAAAAGCAGCGTTAGGACCCCTTAACGCTGCTTTTGACGGCTAACGGCAAACTCTAAATCTAGGCTTAACTTAATTATCTTCACTGGTTACACATAGATAAAAGGTCCCTTTGTCTTTCCTGAAACTGTCTCATTGTTGACCTGTCTGGGATTTCTTTATGTATATTTCTGGTCTGCATGGGAATTCAGGATAGTGGTACATGTGAAACATAAACAACGCTGGATGCTGGATTGTTCATTTCAGATTTGTTTATAACAGAAATCCATATATATGCCTTTCTATAAATAATATTTCTAAAAAAAAAAAATCCTGCTTCGCAAGTGAAGGAAAATCCAACAAGTTTTCTGAGATTTAAAGTTTGGACATCTTTATTTTATGTGATTATAAGAACTGACAATCATGTGAGCTGACAATCATGTGAGCGTGGGCTCATAATTTATTCTCATTTGAATTTGATGAAATTTATAATCATTTTATAATAATTATTGAGATGTAAAGCACATATTTGTAAAGTGCATGAAATTTCCATCTTTATCATACAATTTTTGCTGCATGTTGTTAACTAGGTTTCATTTCAATAGAGGACAATTGCATACAATGGAAAACAAAAATGGGACCACTTAAAAAAAAGTGACAGAAAATGTGTTTAGTAGCTACATTTAAATAGATGGTTCATAGCCAGGGGCCAATTTATTAAATGTCAGACGGACATGATCCGCTGTATCGGTTTATGTCTGCCTGACATCGCTAAATTCCGACAGTGTGAAATGGGGTGTCAATCATCTCAATCCTATCCGATCGGGATGAAAGCTGTCCGCCACCTCTGCTTCTTAACTCTTGTTTCCAGCGATCTGGAAACTATGGGGAGTAGATTGCAGCATACGCTGCTTGTTAAATCTACTGCATAGTCTCTTGGCCATTTTTACTAACAGGTAGCTATACAGTTAATTGTAGTGGGGGTCCAAAAGCATAGTGATTAATAATGGTAGTGGGTCTGAGATGTTAGGGTTAATAGTTGATTCGAATATGGTAGGATCACTGGTAGGGTTGTAGCAGAGTAGGATTATAACTTTATTGTGACTTAGAAATAGGGGCCAATTTAACAAAGGTCTTGTGGACCTGATCCAACAGTGCGGATCAGGTCCGCAAGACCTCGCTGAATGCGGAGAGCAATACGCTCTCCGTATTCAGCATTCCACCAGCAGCTCACAAGAGCTGCTGGTGCAACGCTGCCCGCTACAGACTCGCGGTCAATGGGCCGCCAGCAGGGAGGTGTCAATCAACCCGATCGTACTTGATCGGGTTGAATTCCGACGATTCCTGTCCGCCTGGAGCAGCGGTCTTTAGACCACTGCTTCATAACTGCTGTTTCTGGCGAGTCTGAAGACTTGCCAGAAACACGGGCCCACAAGCTCCACTCAGAGCTTGATAAATGGGCCCTAAAGTATGAATTGAGGCTCTTAAATTGGACCTCAACCCAAATGTATTATGTCACCATGAGCCATCATTAATAGGAACAGGGCTGCTGTTAGTTTGCAACATTGATGGTGTTAACTGGAGTATGTGTTGTCAGCAAATGATACATATAGTTATAAAAGAACAAAATACCCACTAATGTACAGAAAAGCAAAACATAACTCAACACTCAAAAGCAAAACAATGTACTGAAATATCTATTCAACTGAAATAAAACATACGTCATAATTAATACAATGAAACATACTTATTAGGTCATAAAACTGTCAGTTTCAGCTTCATATGGACCATTATAAGAATAAACTAAATAGATGTTGATAGTCCAGTTACTGTAGCTAATGTTACAACAGTCAACGCCTGAAGATAGACATGCAATAACAGGTAATTCCACGAGAGGGAACGGAAAATAAGAAGCTGTGTAGCAGAAAAGAAATCTGAAAAGGAAAAAGCACAATTAATAACTACCATGAAAGATTCATGTCTTCTGGGTAGCTTTTCAGTCATTGTCAATGTAAAGCATATGTTTTAGTTTGCTTGACAATGGATGCCATATATAATTACTTCTCAACAAGACTAACACTAATAGCTCTTTTTAGTGATGATGGATGGCTATTGTAATGTATCTGTTCACAAAACATATAGAAGGCCATGCCAATATTGGAAAGATTGTGGTAATCTATAATGTATATTGCTATTAATACATTCTTATAAAGTCTGAATAATCTGGTTTTAGGAGTCAAATTTAATATTAATTTAAATAATAAATACTGTGCAGATAAAGCATGGCAAAAACTGTGCTTGACTTCGGCTTTTTGCATGCGTCAGATACCTTGTGTATTACAAGTTAATAGTAAATGTTATTCCCTCGCGTGATAACCCAACACACGCAAAAAGCCAACGTTACAATATTGTGATCACATTAACATATTCTCCCATAGATTTCAATGGAGTGCGAAAAGTGCAAAAAACGAACATCCTACGCAAACCCCACATTTTCTCAAGTGCGCTAACCAGACATGAATATATAAATATTTTGCATTTCAATATTCTTCACATAGAAGAATATGTTCTATTTATTAATAAATACATATTTCTACATACTTCTGATGGTATTTTAGTACAATATATATCAATGCCTATATAAATAGATGATTATATAGAGTTATAGATATATACAGATATATATAGGAATATCTATGTATGTATACTTATGCATTTATGTCTTTATATATGTATATATGTCTGTAAATACATATATACACACATATTAATACATAAAAAAATATGTGCACACACATATATAAAACTGGTCATTAACGACTAACGACGTACCCTGTACATCGTCAGGGGTTTCAAGCGGTGGAAGCGATCCTGATTGCTTCCAGCCACTTTCAAGGTATTGCCGTGATGTCTCGATATTGAGGCATCACTGCAATACCTTTTTTAAGACACCAATGCAGAGAGAGGCACTCTGTGGCCCTCTCGACATCGGCTAGCGATGGTGCGATCGTTGGTGGGTGGAAGCTGCTGCAGGGAGGCGGGTGGGCAGTCATCAGAGGGGGCGGGATCACGCGTGGGGACGCCGGAAGCGCGCACGGATGCGGATCTGGGAGGGGCTGGGGGGCTGGTTATTGAGGGGGGAAGCTACACTACAGAAAAATAAATAAAAAAATAAATAAGATATTAAAAAAAGGCTAATTGTATGCAAACTGGGAGTAGCAGACAGCTGCCAGCACCCAAGATGGCGGACAATAAGGTAGAGGGGGAGGGTTAGAGAGCTGTTAGGGGGGGGATCAGGGGGGATCCTACACAGCAGAATATATATTTTAGAATTTTTTTTATTTTTTATTTTAGTACTGGCACACATCCTGCCAGTACTTAAGATGGTGGGGACAATTGTGGGGTGGGGGAGGGAAGAGTGCAGTTTGAGAGGGGTCATAGAGGGATCAGAGGGTTGGATGTTTCAGGTGGGAGGCTGATCTCTACACTAAAGCTAAAATTAACCCTATAAGCTAACTAATTAACCTCTTAACTGCTGGACATAATACAAGTGTGGTGTGCAGTGGCATTTAGCGGCCTTCTAATTACCAAAAAGCAATGCCAAAGCCATATATGTCTGCTAATTCTGAACAAAGGGGATCCCAGAGAAGCATTTACAACCATTTGTGCCATAATTGCACAAGCTGTTTGTTAATAATTTCAGTGAGAAAGCTAAAGTTTGTGAAAAATTAAATGATTTTTTTTTATTTGATCGCATTTGGCGGTGAAATGGTGGCATGAAATATACCATAATGGGCCTAGATCAATACTTTGGGTTGTTTACTAAAAAAAAATATGTAAATGTCAAGGGATATTCAGGTATTCCTGACAGATATCAGTATTCCAATGTAACTATTGCTAATTTTGAAAAAAAAAATGGTTTGGAAATAGCAAAGTGCTACTTGTATTTATGGCCCTATAACTTGCAAAAAAAGCAAAGAATATGTAAACATTGGGTATTTCTAAACTTGGGACAACATTTAGAAACTATTTAGCATGGTTGTTTTTTGGTGGTTGTAGATGTGTAACAGATTTTGGGGGTCAAAGTTAAAAAAAGTTTTTTTTTTCATTTTTTTCATTATATTTTATAATTTCTTTTATAGTAAATTATACGATATGATGAAAATAATGATATCTTTAGAAATTCCATTTAATGGCAAGAAAAACAGTATATAATATGTGTGGGTACAGTAAATGAGTAAGAGGAAAATTACAGCTAAACACAAACACTGGAGAAATGTAAAAATAGCCCTGGTGCTTAAGGGTAAGAAAATTGAAAAATGGTCTGGTCCATAAGGGGTTAAAAAAAAATAAACCATTTTTTTTATTTAACTGTCAAAGCTGTGGGGGATATTTATCAAAGTGCGAGCAGACATGATACGATGTAGCATATCATGTCCGCTGCACACCGATAAATGCTGATAGAATACGCTGTCGGCATTTATCATTGCACAAGCAGTTCACCAGAACTGCTTGTGCAATACCACCCCCTGCAGATTTGCGGCCAATCGTCTGCTAGCAGGGGGTGTCAATCAACCTGATCGTATTCGATCGAGTTGATTTCTGTCCGCCGCCTTAGAGCAGTCGGACAAGTTATGGAGCAGTGGTCTTTAGACTGCTGCTTAATAACTTCTGTTTCTGGCGAGCCTTCAGGAGCCTTCGGAGCTTGATAATTCAGCCCCCATATATATATATTTTTAATAGAAAACCCAAAGGGGCATATTTATCAAGCTCCTCTGCTGCATAACTTGTACACCTGCTCTGAGGCCGAGGACAGAAATCAACCCGATCGAATATGATCAGGTTGATTGACACCCCCTGCTAGCGGTGCAATGATAAATATAGATGTGCAGTGGACATGATCCTCTATATTGGATCATGTCCACTCGCACCATAGTAAATAGGCCCCAAAGTATTGATCTGGGCCCATTTTGGTATATTTTATTCCACCATTTCCATGCCAAATGCAATCATAGTTTGGGTTCCACACTGAAATTATTCACATATCCCTTGTGCAATCATGGCACACTGATTGTAAAAGCTTCTCTGGGACCACTTTGTTCAGAACCTATATGGCTTTGCCATTGCTTTTTGGTAATTAGAAGGACGCTTATCGCAGCTGCACACCACACTTCTATTATTCCTATCAGTGAAAGGGTTAATTAGGTAAGCTTGTAATGTTAATTTTAGCTTTAGTGAAGAGATTACCCTCCCACCTGTCACTCGCCACCCCCTGATCCCTACCTGATCGCTCCAAAATAGCTCACTTCCCTTCCTCACCACCATAATAGGTACTGGCAGGCAGTCTGCCAGTATGAAGATTTAGACAAAAACAAAATGGATGGTGCTGGTCTTGCAGAATAGTAAGTTTCTAATAATAGATAGAAATGGACTTGATGTGCAAGTTAAAATCTGTTGCAATAATGTGCAATATACTCACTCCTTAAGTAACGTGAGTCCTGCTTCTATGGTATATCCCTCTGTGATATGTCCCTCTCCAAGGGCAACAACGAGGTGGTTTTCAAAAAGGGTCTGGAAAAGGATTGGAACCTCATCAGCAGTAAAGTGATAACTTTAAATTGAAGAAACAAGTAGTAACTTACTTATCCAAAATAGCAAGTCCGGCTCGTCACAGCGAAATAATTGCAAATATGCAAGATAAAAAGTGGTTTATTATAGCTCTACGCGTTTCAACGCTTAAGCGTCTTTTTCAAGAGCAATAAAAGACAATAAAACAAGTAACAGTTTGTATGATGCTGTGACAATATAGCCGGCTTTTATACAAATGTATCGATGTTCCAATTTCCTGTTTGTGGCAGGAAATTGGACTCACATGATAGCAACAGAAATAAAATACAAATTCCTACTAGATGTTTAGGCCCAACCTTATTCTTAACATTATTAAATCTTTTTATGTCGCTCATTTAATTTTAAAGTGTAAATTTTATATTTGGTTCGGCATAAACATGAACAATAAAAAATGACCAATCAGTGAATTCTTTTGAATTTTTGTCCAATGAGAAGACAGAGTTAGATTAAGTCCCCATTCGAGTATTCCTTAAGTTTCAGTTCCCTTTAAGGTCCGCTTTAAATTCACGTGATTCTTTTGGCCAATCCCATGATGTTAGAAGTTTTTCCGTTGATCTATGACGTCGCGTGGGCTCGTTAGTCACGTGTTATTTCTGACCAATCTGTGAGGACGTTTTTTCTTGTGGCTTTAACCAAATGTGCCGATATAGGGATTTAAGATCTTACATTCTATGAATAGAAAAAACAGAGAAGCGGCAGTATCCATTCCAATCACATAAAATGACCAATACAATTGAATGTTATCTAGCAGGTTTATGGCAATTTTATATACAATCTGATAACATAAAAAAGTATGTGCAAAGATGTTTTGCACTATAAGGACTTTGATACATGTTAAAGACAACAAATTCGATTCTAGTCACTAAATGATACTTTCCAAAGTTTTCTTTATATTGAAAAGACTTTTGCGGCAGCCTTAAATTACATACAACTCAATAACATGAAAAAACATACAACCCAATAACATAAATATTTATGCAATGATATGTGCACTGTGAATACTTTGCAAACACATTAAAGACCGCATTGTCAATTTTAGTCACATGAAAAAGGAATTTAAGAAGTTTCTCTTTATGTTATAAAACCTTTTGAGGAAATTTAGAGAGGGCAGCATTTGTCCGTTCAACTCGCATATGGATAAGAATATTGACCTTATATTTAACGGTTTACCATAACCTTATAGCATAGCTGCGTTAAAGGATAAATAAAACAGTGAAGTTATGTGTGCGGTTTAGAGGTATTTAATATTTTGTGTTATCTAATTTGAATATAATGTGAAAAAAATTTGTAAAATATAAGTTAAAGATGTGCAATTTTTCCATTTACTTTAATGGATATTTGCATCCATAATTTAATAGTGAAAAAAACTTTATTTTCCTAACATTATCTAAAATTAATTACTACAATACTAATTGTGAAAATAATTGTCTTGCTTACTTCTGTAGATAATTTATATACATAATATTCTATGAATTGAAAATGAATTAAAAAGAGAATAAATTCAATATTATATGTGCACTAAGTAAATAACTAATGGACTATTAACAGTGGTAAATGATTACTTCATATATTAGAACCCTGTATTTAAAGAATTCTCTATCCCTAATGAAATTAGTTTAGATAAAAGCTGCTATTCGAATATCTTTGTTGAGCCCCCAATGATTGTAAGTTCTTAGTGTGTGAATCCACCATAGTTCTCTCTTATTTAACTCATCTTCTAAATTCCCTCCTCTCCAGTGAGTGGTTACCTTTTCTATCCCTATCCATGAAAAATTCTTAGAATCAAATTTGGTACAAGTGTTGCAATGCAAAGGGACACCATGATCCTCATGTCTCTTCTCTATTTTGTTAAGGTGTTCTAAGATACGGGTCTTAAGAAATCTGGTTGTTTGTCCTAAATATTGGATCTGACAGTTACATTGCAATAAATAGATCACGTTCTGAGTCTTGCATGTAATAAAATGTTTAATTATATAGGTCTTACCCGTTACAAAGGAAGTAAAAGATTTGTGAGTTCTTTTTGTGTAATTACATCCTTTACATTTTCCACATGTATAGAAACCTTGTAAGTTAGATATACTTAAAGGTGGTTTGGGGGCCATGCCTTTAATTAAAGACGGGGCCAACTTTTGTTTAAAATTACTACCTCTTCTATATGTAATCTGAGGTTTGTTGGGTATAATGTTACTTAAGAATTCATCATTATGTAAAATGTGCCAGTGTTTTTTGATGATTTTATTGATTTGATGGTGCCCTGAATTAAATGTTGTAATAAATCTGGGGAAAGAAGATTGTTTATTTGTTGTAGTTTTATTTTTTGCCAAAATTAAATTGCGATCCTGATTTTTAATTTTAATCAGGATCGCAATTTAATTTTGGCAAAAAATAAAACTACAACAAATAAACAATCTTCTTTCCCCAGATTTATTACAACATTTAATTCAGGGCACCATCAAATCAATAAAATCATCAAAAAACACTGGCACATTTTACATAATGATGAATTCTTAAGTAACATTATACCCAACAAACCTCAGATTACATATAGAAGAGGTAGTAATTTTAAACAAAAGTTGGCCCCTTCTTTAATTAAAGGCATGGCCCCCAAACCACCTTTAAGTATATCTAACTTACAAGGTTTCTATACATGTGGAAAATGTAAAGGATGTAATTACACAAAAAGAACTCACAAATCTTTTACTTCCTTTGTAACGGGTAAGACCTATATAATTAAACATTTTATTACATGCAAGACTCAGAACGTGATCTATTTATTGCAATGTAACTGTCAGATCCAATATTTAGGACAAACAACCAGATTTCTTAAGACCCGTATCTTAGAACACCTTAACAAAATAGAGAAGAGACATGAGGATCATGGTGTCCCTTTGCATTGCAACACTTGTACCAAATTTGATTCTAAGAATTTTTCATGGATAGGGATAGAAAAGGTAACCACTCACTGGAGAGGAGAGAATTTAGAAGATGAGTTAAATAAGAGAGATTTATGGTGGATTCACACACTAAGAACTTACAATCATTGGGGGCTCAACAAAGATATTCGAATAGCAGCTTTTATCTAAACTAATTTCATTAGGGATAGAGAATTCTTTAAATACAGGGTTCTAATATATGAAGTAATCATTTACCACTGTTAATAGTCCATTAGTTATTTACTTAGTGCACATATAATATTGAATTTATTCTCTTTTTTATTCATTTTCAATTCATAGAATATTATGTATATAAATTATCTACAGAAGTAAGCAAGACAATTATTTTCACAATTAGTATTGTAGTAATTAATTTTAGATAATGTTAGGAAAATAACGTTTTTTTCACTATTAAATTATGGATGCAAATATCCATTAAAGTAAACGGAAAAATTGCACATCTTTAACTTATATTTTACACATTTTTTTCACATTATATTCAAATTAGATAACACAAAATATTAAATACCTCTAAACCGCACACATAACTTCACTGTTTTATTTATCCTTTAACGCAGCTATGCTATAAGGTTATGGTAAACCGTTAAATATAAGGTCAATATTCTTATCCATATGCAAGTTGAACGGACAAATGCTGCCCTCTCTAAATTTCCTCAAAAGGTTTTATAACATAAAGAGAAACTTCTTAAATTCCTTTTTCATGTGACTAAAATTGACAATGCGGTCTTTAATGTGTTTGCAAAGTATTCACAGTGCACATATCATTGCATAAATATTTATGTTATTGGGTTGTATGTTTTTTCATGTTATTGAGTTGTATGTAATTTAAGGCTGCCGCAAAAGTCTTTTCAATATAAAGAAAACTTTGGAAAGTATCATTTAGTGACTAGAATCGAATTTGTTGTCTTTAACATGTATCAAAGTCCTTATAGTGCAAAACATCTTTGCACATACTTTTTTATGTTATCAGATTGTATATAAAATTGCCATAAACCTGCTAGATAACATTCAATTGTATTGGTCATTTTATGTGATTGGAATGGATACTGCCGCTTCTCTGTTTTTTCTATTCATAGAATGTAAGATCTTAAATCCCTATATCGGCACATTTGGTTAAAGCCACAAGAAAAAACGTCCTCACAGATTGGTCAGAAATAACACGTGACTAACGAGCCCACGCGACGTCATAGATCAACGGAAAAACTTCTAACATCATGGGATTGGCCAAAAGAATCACGTGAATTTAAAGCGGACCTTAAAGGGAACTGAAACTTAAGGAATACTCGAATGGGGACTTAATCTAACTCTGTCTTCTCATTGGACAAAAATTCAAAAGAATTCACTGATTGGTCATTTTTTATTGTTCATGTTTATGCCGAACCAAATATAAAATTTACACTTTAAAGTTAAATGAGCGACATAAAAAGATTTAATAATGTTAAGAATAAGGTTGGGCCTAAACATCTAGTAGGAATTTGTATTTTATTTCTGTTGCTATCATGTGAGTCCAATTTCCTGCCACAAACAGGAAATTGGAACATCGATACATTTGTATAAAAGCCGGCTATATTGTCACAGCATCATACAAACTGTTACTTGTTTTTATTGTCTTTTATTGCTCTTGAAAAAGACGCTTAAGCGTTGAAACGCGTAGAGCTATAATAAACCACTTTTTATCTTGCATATTTGCAATTATTTCGCTGTGACGAGCCGGACTTGCTATTTTGGATAAGTAAGTTACTACTTGTTTCTTCAATTTAAAGTTATCACTTTACTGCTGATGAGGTTCCAATCCTTTTCCAGACCCTTTTTGAAAACCACCTCGTTGTTGCCCTTGGAGAGGGACATATCACAGAGGGATATACCATAGAAGCAGGACTCACGTTACTTAAGGAGTGAGTATATTGCACATTATTGCAACAGATTTTAACTTGCACATCAAGTCCATTTCTATCTATTATTAGAAACTTACTATTCTGCAAGACCAGCGCCATCCATTTCGTTTTTGTCTATTGCTCATACAGTCCTTGGGGAGAGACTGAGGAAGGGCAGCGGTCACTTTATTTAACAAGGAGAGTATTGTTTTTAGTACATTGTGTTGAGCATATTTTCTGTTAACATCTATTTGTTTTGCCACACACATCTTTGCACAGTATGAAGATTTAAAGGTACAGTCTACACCAGAATTTTTATTGTGCTAAAAGAAAGACAATCCCTTTATTACCAGTTCCCAGCATTGCATACCCAACACGGTTATATTAATATACTTTTTACCTCTGTGATTACCTTGTATTTAAGAATCTTCTGACAGCCCATTGATCACATGACTTTTTATTTATTATCAATTGACTTGCATTTTAGCAAATTAGCGCTGTGTGGTGCTGACTCTAAAATAACTCCATGAGCGTGAGCACAATGTTATCTATATGGCCCACATGAACTAGCAGTCTCCTTTTGTGAAAAGCAAATAAAAAAGCATGTGATAAGAGACTGTCTGTAGTGGCTTAGAAACAGGCAGACATGTAGAGGTTTAAATGTTATAAAGTATATTAATATAACAATGTTTGTTGTGTAAATCTGGGCAATTAGTAGTAAAGGCTTTATCTATCTTTTTAAACAATAACAATTTTAGTGTTAACTGACCCTGTTTATTTTAATATTTTTTTTTAATTTTGAAAAAAATTTAAATTTAATTTTTTTTTTTTTTATATGTTTTATTATTTTGTACAGTGTAGGACCCCGCATTACCCTCAACCTCCCTGATCCCTCCAAAACAACTCTCTAACCCTCCCCCCTCTAATTAGTGTTGCACCATTTTAGGTACTAGTACCTACAGTGGGTATTGAAAAGAATGACCCCCTTGAAAAGAATCACATTTTGTTATTTTGCAGCCTGAAATAAAGACAGACACAGTTTTTGTTTACCCAGTTATAATTACTCAGTGCAACTTATAACATCCAAGGGAAAGATATAACACCAACATGTCAGGCAAAAATAAAGATAATTTAAAAACAGAATCACTAAGCTGCAAAAGGGATCAGCCCCTCATAAAAACTACTTGCAAACTCAATCAGGTGAAGCTAATCACCTTCTCAACGGCACACACAAAGTCATTTGACCTTCAACTGTGATCAGCTGTGGACATATTGATTAGCTCAGCATTAAAAGAGCTTTCCTGGAGCATCTCAATCCCTGGTAGTGCAACTAAAGCAAACAATCAACTATGGGTGGCAAGGCACTGTCAAAAGATCTGCAGGATAATGTTTTGGACAGGCAGGAGATGGATACAAGAAAATATCAAAGGCTTTATCAATGTCTAGAAGCACAGTATATCATTAAAGTATATCATTAAAGTGAATGTAAATTTTGATGCTTAAGTGCCCGTTTTTTAAAAGTTCGATTAAAAACAGGGGCACTTTAATTCATCAAAATTTACATTTCACTCCTGTTGTGAAAAAAAAACTTACCTTTTAAACTTGACAGCAGCTCCAGCTTCCTCCGGTCGTCGCAAGCCATTTCTGATGTTAGAAATTATGGATAGGTCATCCTCCAATCACGGCTTCCCCCCGGGGGAATCAGTGTCTGATTCAATACCGTTATTGGAGGAAGTCGGATTCCTCATTTTAGACCCAGGAAGAGGCTTTGCAATGGGTGGAGGAAGCTGGAGCTGCTGTAAAGAATAAAAGGTAAATTTCTTTTCACAACAGGAGTGAAATGTAAATTTTGATGAATTAAAGTGCCCCTGTATTTAATCAAATTTTTAAAAACCGGGCACTTTAGCATCAGTTGCAGGAATTTTTTGACAGAGTGGTCATTGTGTGCTTGTAACAACAACCTCACAAATTCTCCACAAATGTAGGAGGGTTGCAAGAAAAAAAGACATTCCTCAAGAAAGGCCACATGCATTCACGACTGAGCTTTGCCATACCACACCTAGGAGATTCTGAGGCCACATGGAAAAAGGTGTTATGGCCAGATGAGACTAAAATTGTATTATTTGGCTTCAACACCAAACAATATATCTGGAGGAAATCCAATATAGCTCACATTCCAAATAACACCATACCTACAGTAAAGCATGGAGGTGGTAATATCCTGTTATGGGGTTTTTTCTCTGCAGAACGCACTGGAGCACTTGTCAGGATAGAAGGAATAATGGATAGGGCAAAATACAGTCAATTTCTTGAGGAAAATCTGCTGCCCTCTGCCAGGAAGTTGTCAATGGGAAGAAGGTTTATCTTCCAACATGACAATGACCCAAAGCACACAGCAAAAATGACCACACAGTGGTTGAAGGAGAAAAAGGTGAATGTTCTTGCATATCCTAGTCAGAGCCCAGACTTTAACGCCATTGAATATCTGCAGCATGACTTGGAGCAGTTCTGCAAAGAAGAGTGGGCAAATATTGCACAGTCTAGATGTGAAAAGTTAGTAGAGACATATCCCAACAGACTTAAGGCTGTAATTAAAGCAAAAGGTAGTTCAACAAAATACTGACCGACGGGGGTGATCCTTTTTGCAACTCAGTGATTCTGTTTTTGAATTGTCTTTATTTTTGCCTGACATGTTGGTTTTACATCTTTCACTTGGATGTTATAAGTTGTACTGAGTAATTACAATTAACTTTAAAAATCAAACAGCCACGATAAACCCAATACCGATTGCAGGCAACTGTCAGCATGCCACTGATAATCTGGCCCTAAAAGTTTATCAAGTCAGCTATCTAGAAATATTTAATTTCCCACAGATTTAAGTCTGATTTTTAAAGTTAATTGGTATAATTGTAAAGCATACGAAGAACCTGCAGCGCTATTTCTGTAAGGAGCTTAGTTTTGGCACAAACAAACGGCTAGATTACGAGTTTGGCGTTAGGAGGGGTGCGTTAGTAACGTGTATTTTATTTCCTTTGCACACTTTTCTTAACCTGGGTATTACGAGTCTCAAAATAACCTTGTAATGCGTCACGGTAACATGACTACCACGTTTATTTAAGAAGCGTAATCACGGCCGCGTTAAACATTCTCCCATAAAGATCAATGATAAATCAAAGAAGCACACATTTTTCAGCTAACACTCGATCTTACGAGAAATACGCACTGCTCTGTCATACTACGTATACCACATAATGCACAACAAAAACACAGTTCAAATGTACTAACAACAATCATGCAACATAGCACATACGCATTACACATTCACAATCGGAAAAAAAATAAAAATAAACAACATTTACACTAAATGAGGAATACAGATATACCTTACGATCCTGCAACACGCAACAAAACAACACGAAAAAAGAATTGAACACTCATACACAAACACTCGCATTCAAGATTATGGAATATTAGTACAAAGAAACATTTACAACACTTCACAAATACTACACAATCACATATCAACATTTATATTTACACATAATACTTTTGGACAATGTTATGCAAAACGATCACTATGACATCATCGCATTCTACACATTCCACAAATACTAACTCAATATGAGCATGCGCAAATTTACACAACTAATACACATTGCACACACACACTAATTACTAACAAAGCACACCTGAACCTAATTTACTTGGCAAACCTGTACATCATTAAACATTTACATAGGGTATATAAGCACGCCACAAGCATGGTTTCTTTGACTGTGTTGCTGGAGGGTTTTGTGAGATTAGAGAGGAGAGAGATTTAGGCCTAGATTTGGAGTTTGGCGGTAGCCGTGAAAACCAGCGTTAGAGGCTCCTAAAGCTGGTTTTAGGCTACCGCCGGTATTTGGAGTCAGTCAGGAAAGGGTCTAACGCTCACTTTTCAGCCGCGACTTTTCCATACCGCAGATCCCCTTATGTCAATTGCGTATCCTATCTTTTCAATGGGATCTTCCTAACTCCGGTATTTAGAGTCGTGTCTGAAGTGAGCGTTAGAAATCTAACGACAAAACTCCAGCCGCAGAAAAAAGTCAGTAGTTAAGAGCTTTCTGGGCTAACGCCAGTTTATAAAGCTCTTAACTACTGTGCTCTAAAGTACACTAACACCCATAAACTACCTATGTACCCCTAAACCGAGGTCCCCCCACATCGCCGCCACTCGATTAAATATTTTTAACCCCTAATCTGCTGACCGCCACCTACGTTATCCTTATGTACCCCTAATCTGCTGCCCCTAACACCGCCGACCCCTGTATTATATTTATTAACCCCTAACCTGCCCCCCACAACGTCGCCTCCACCTGCCTACACTTATTAACCCCTAATCTGCCGACCGCAAAGCGCCGCTACTTATGTTATCCTTATGTACCCCTAATCTGCTGCCCCTAACACCGCCGACCCCTATATTATATTTATTAACCCCTAATCTGCCCCCCACAACGTCGCCTCCACCTGCCTACACTTATTAACCCCTAATCTGCCGAGCGGACCACACCGCTATTATAATAAAGTTATTAACCCCTAATCCGCCTCACTAACCCTATAATAAATAGTATTAACCCCTAATCTGCCCTCCCTAACATTGCAGACACCTAACTTCAAACATTAACCCCTAATCTGCCGATTGGAGCTCACCGCTATTCTAATAAATTTATTAACCCCTAAAGCTAAGTCTAACCCTAACACTAACACCCCCCTAAGTTAAATATAATTTAAATCTAACAAAATAAATTAACTCTTATTAAATAAATTATTCCTATTTAAAGCTAAATACTTACCTGTAAAATAAATCCTAATATAGCTACAATATAAATTATAATTATATTATAGCTATTTTAGGATTTATATTTATTTTACAGGTAACTTTGTATTTATTTTAACCAGGTACAATAGCTAAAATAGTTAAAATAATTACAAAATTACCTGTAAAATAAATCCTAACCTAAGTTACAATTAAACCTAACACTACACTATCAATAAATTAATTAAATAAAATACCTACAATTACCTACAATTAAACCTAACACTACACTATCAATACATTAATTAAATACAATATCTACAAATAAATACAATGAAATAAACTAACTAAAGTACAAAAAATAAAAAAGAACTAAGTTACAAAAAATAAAAAAATATTTACAAACATCAGAAAAATATTACAACAATTTTAAACTAATTACACCTACTCTAAGCCCCCTAATAAAATAACAAAGACCCCCATAATAAAAAAATGCCCTACCCTATTCTAAATTACTAAAGTTCAAAGCTCTTTTACCTTACCAGCCCTGAACAGGGCCCTTTGCGGGGCATGCCCCAAAGAATTCAGCTCTTTTGCCTGTAAAAAAAACACATACAATACCCCCCCAACATTACAACCCACCACCCACATACCCCTAATTTAACCCAAACCCCCCTTAAATAAACCTAACACTAAGCCCCTGAAGATCTTCCTACCTTATCTTCACCATACCAGGTTCACCGATCGATCCAGAAGAGCTCCTCCGATGTCCTGATCCAAGCCCAAGCAGGGGGCTGAAGATGTCCATGATCCGGCTGAAGTCTTCATCCAAGCGGGAGCTGAAGAGGTCCATGATCCGGCTGAAGTCATCATCCAAGCGGGAGCTGAAGAGGTCCATGATCCGGCTGAAGTCTTCTATCAACGGCATCTTCAATCTTCTTTCTTCCGGATCCATCTTGTAGACCTCCGACACGGAACATCCTGCTGGCCCGACGGACTACCGACGAATGAAGGCTCCTTTAAGGGACGTCATCCAAGATGGCGTCCCTCGAATTCTGATTGGCTGAGAGGATTCTATCAGCCAATCGGAATTAAGGTAGGAAAATTCTGATTGGCTGATGGAATCAGCCAATCAGAATCAAGTTCAATCCGATTGGCCGATCCGATCAGCCAATCAGATTGAGCTTGCATTCTATTGGCTGATCGGAACAGCCAATAGAATGCGAGCTCAATCTGATTGGCTGATCGGATCAGCCAATCGGATTGAACTTGATTCTGATTGGCTGATTCCATCAGCCAATCAGAATTTTCCTACCTTAATTCCGATTGGCTGATAGAATCCTCTCAGCCAATCAGAATTCGAGGGACGCCATCTTGGATGACGTCCCTTTAAGGAGCCTTCATTCGTCGGTAGTCCGTCGGGCCAGCAGGATGTTCCGCGTCGGAGGTCTACAAGATGGATCTGGAAAAAAGAAGATTGAAGATGCCGTTGATAGAAGACTTCAGCCGGATCATGGACCTCTTCAGCTCCCGCTTGGATGATGACTTCAGCCGGATCATGGACCTCTTCAGCTCCCGCTTGGATGAAGACTTCAGCCGGATCATGGACATCTTCAGCCCCCTGCTTGGGCTTGGATCAGGACATCGGAGGAGCTCTTCTGGATCGATCAGTGAACCTGGTAGGGTGAAGATAAGGTAGGAAGATCTTCAGGAGCTTAGTGTTAGGTTTATTTAAGGGGGGTTTGGGTTAGATTAGGGGTATGCGGGTGGTGGGTTGTAATTTTGTGGGGGGGGTATTGTATGTGGGTTTTTTTTACAGGCAAAAGAGCTGAATTCTTTGGGGCATGCCCCGCAAAGGGCCCTGTTCAGGGCTGGTAAGGTAAAAGAGCTATGAACTTTAGTAATTTAGAATAGGGTAGGGCATTTTTTTATTTTGGGGGTCTTTGTTATTTTATTAGGGGGCTTAGAGTAGGTGTAATTAGTTTAAAATTGTTGTAATATTTTTCTGATGTTTGTAAATATTTTTTTATTTTTTGTAACTTAGTTCTTTTTTATTTTTTGTACTTTAGTTAGTTTATTTCATTGTATTTATTTGTAGATATTGTATTTAATTAATGTATTGATAGTGTAGTGTTAGGTTTAATTGTAGGTAATTGTAGGTATTTTATTTAATTAATTTATTGATAGTGTAGTGTTAGGTTTAATTGTAACTTAGGTTAGGATTTATTTTACAGGTAATTTTGTAATTATTTTAACTATTTTAGCTATTGTACCTGTTTAAAATAAATACAAAGTTACCTGTAAAATAAATATAAATCCTAAAATAGCTATAATATAATTATAATTTATATTGTAGCTATATTAGGATTTATTTTACAGGTAAGTATTTAGCTTTAAATAGGAATCATTTATTTAATAAGAGTTAATTAATTTTGTTAGATTTAAATTATATTTAACTTAGGGGGGTGTTAGTGTTAGGGTTAGACTTAGCTTTAGGGGTTAATAAATTTATTAGAATAGCGGTGAGCTCCAGTCGGCAGATTAGGGGTTAATGTTTGAAGTTAGGTGTCTGCGATTAGGGGTTACTAACTTTATTATAGTAGCGGTGCGGTCCGCTCGGCAGATTAGGGGTTAATAAGTGTAGGCAGGTGGAGGCGACGTTGTGGGGGGCAGATTAGGGGTTAATAAATATAATATAGGGGTCGGCGGTGTTAGGGGCAGCAGATTAGGGGTACATAGGGATAATGTAAGTAGCGGCGGTTTACGGAGTGGCAGATTAGGGGTTAAAAATAATATGCAGGGGTCAGCGATAGCGGGGGCGGCAGATTAGGGGTTAATAAGTGTAAGGTTAGGGGTGTTTAGACTCGGGGTACATGTTAGAGTGTTAGGTGCAGACGTAGGAAGTGTTTCCCCATAGCAAACAATGGGGCTGCGTTAGGAGCTGAACGCTGCTTTTTTGCAGGTGTTAGGTTTTTTTTCAGCTCAAACAGCCATTCTGTGGACTCTCAATACCAGAGTTATTTTAAAGGTGCGGCCAGAAAAAAGCCAGCGTTAGCTACGCGGGTCGTTACCGACAAAACTCTAAATCTAGCCGTTAGTGCGTTATTGCGAAAGTTAGTGTTAGTGTGAGTTAGTGTTATTGTGAGAGTTAGTGTTAATGTGAGAGAGTGAGTTAGTGTTAATGTGCGAGTTAGTTAGTGGTAGTGTGAGTTAATGTTAGTGTGAGAGTTAGTTAGTGGTAGTTTGAGATAGTGAGTTAGTGGTAGTGTGAGAGAGTTAGTGGTAGTGTGAGATAGTGAGTTAGTGGTAGTGTGAGATAGTGAGAAAGTGGAAGTGAGCAAGAGTTGGTTTGGGTGAGTGTGTGAGTGGTTTTTCTGTATTTTTAACACATTTACACGCAAACACATTCAATACATACATACACTTAATAAAACTACATACACTCCATACCCCATCCCCTCTCATACTACACTCCATACCCCATTCCCTGTAATCTCATTCCCTTTCATCGCATACCCCATTCCCTTTCATCTCATACCCCATTCCCTGTAAGCCCATACCCCATTCCCTGTAAGCCCATACCCCATTCCCTGTAAGGCCATACCCATCCCATAGTTAGATTTCGTTTACATATCCTCATTTTAGTCTTCTTATACATTTTTGTTTGTTAAATACTCCTTACCCTCTTTTATTTATATCCCTTTCACACTTTTGAGCACTTTTTTTTTCTTTTCTTTTTTTTGCATTTTTTTATTTATTTTGACCCCCTTTCATTTGGGCACATTCACTTTTTGTTTGAGTATGTCGGGAGGGGGGATAGGGGGCAGATTACCCCGGGAACTATTAGAGTTCCTCAGGAATGAGTTCAGATGAGAGGTTATAGAGGAGGTCAGGCAGGAGCTTAGTCAGGAGAGAGGGAGAGGGAGAGGAAGAGGAACAGGACAGGAAGGGGGAGAGGAAGGGGGGGGGAGCGGTGGGTGGACCCGGTCACTTTGTTCAAGATGAACAAGTGGCTGGGCCCAGTGGCGGCCAGCGTAGAGCTTCACAGTCCGGGAAACAGAGGACACCATCACAGGGGAAAACCAAGCTGACTAGGGAGACAAGATATACTATGGAGGAGAAGGAGGCCCTCATAGAGGATTATATGGAGAGGGTTAGGAGGCTGCAGGCTCAGAAAGCCACCCCAAGGGAGAAGAGGAAGCTATGGCTTGAGATCAGGGATGCAGTTAATGCAGTGGGGGCCCATAACAGGGATGTCGAGTCTATAAAGCATCGCTACCGGGACTGCAAAATGGAAAAATGACTGTGGAGTATTTACGATGGGAGGACATGTTGCATCCCAGCATCTCCAAGGTGGCCATAGTCGGGATCGGAGGAGTTGATACCGGGAACCTGCCACTCTCATCTGCCGGTAAGCACATTTAATAATCTCTTTACATCAAAAATAAAGAATGTATTCAAGGATATGATTAACGCAATTACGCTTTTTTAAACATTATTACGTAAACGCATTCACAATTACCTTGCGATTACATTAGTATCTAGTCTACAGATTAGGTGTGCATTTAAACAGACTGAAAACAAACGCAAAAACACATTCAGATTGACCATATAGATATCAGAAACACGGTTTGGAAAATGTGGAAATCGTATTGATTGTTATATTTGAAAGTGGATTAATGAGGCTGCATTTGTAATTCTATTGTAAGCAAAAGCATTTACATCTTTATTTGGAACTATGCTGATATATCGATTTCTTTCTTTTTACAATATACAGAGTCTGGGGAGGAGGCAGCACAGCAACTACAGGCTCCTACTTCACCCAGGTATGAGAGTGGTGGAGATGACTCGCCACCTCGGGGAGACATGGACGACATTCCTCTATACTCATCCTTGGAAAAAGCCCCCACTGCAGAAGAGATCCCTGCAGCAGCCCCTCATGCAGCAGCAGCCCCTTGTGCACCAGCAGCCCCTCCTGAACCAGCAGCCCCTCCTGAACCAGCAGCCCCTCCTGCACCAGCAGCCCCTCCTGCACCAGCAGCACGCCGTGCACGAGCAGCCCGCCGTGCACCATCAGCCCCTCAGGAGGAGATAGCAGAGGTGCAGATATTAAGAGATTTTCTGGAAGAGATGTGTGCCTCCCAGAGGGAAAATGTGTAAAGCAGAATCCAGCTGACAGAAGCAATTAATTCCATTAGACAAGACCAAAGAGAGCTTATCCAAGACCAAAGAGAGCTTATCCAAGAACAAAGAGAGCTTCGCCAAGACCAAATAGAGATATTGCATACTTTCAGATATATATTGCAGGTCCTCCGGGAGGCGCATAATGCACCATCTGCCGCTGGGCCATCTGCTGCTGGGCCATCTGCTGCTGGGCCATCTGCTTTTGGGCCACCTGATACTGGGCCATCTGCTCCTGGTACTACTCAATCTCCTCCTCAGCCGGGTGATCCCAGTACTCTTCCTTCCCCTCTTCCCCAAACATCTCCCAGGAGAACTCGTCGGAGTGGGCAGTTGCCCCCCCAGAGCCCCAGTCTCTTGTTGATTACATTGATTGGTTTCTGTGATGTGATGTCCAAACTGTTTCCCTAATCTCAAACAAAATTACCATTACAATTATACATAATGGCATATCACTTCACTGTTTGAATGCCAACAACACAGCTTAAAGGGACAGTCATAACATTATTGTTGTTTACAAAGAAAATACTTTATTAAAAACACTATATTGAAAACATGACTTAGAGAAATACACATTTTACTTCTGTGATTAACCTTGTATCTATGCCTCTGAAAAATGACCACTTATTTCATTTCTTTTGACAGACCGGCATTTCAGCCAATCACTGATCAATCCAGGGTAACTATACTGCATGAGCTCAATGTTTTCTGTATGAAAATAAAAAAAAGATTACCTCTAGTGGTCAAAATGCATTTAGATTAGATGCACTCTTCAAGTTCTAAGAAATAAGCAGATGAACCTCCTAGGTTTAGCTATCAACTAAGAATAACAAGAGAGCTAAGATAAATTGGTGATAAACGTTTGAGATATATTTTTTAAAAATTGCATTTTTGGACATGAAAATCATAAATGTTTTTCTTGACTTGACTGTCCCTTTAAACAAGAACATATGCTAACATATACTAATCCTTAGGGATTGTTGGTATATCTACATGTACTTGTTCAAACAAGAAAATATTGGAATAGGATACTAAGCCTGTATGCCATATTTCTATTGACATGTTAAATAAAGTCTATTTTATTAAAGATACATTATTGTGTTTGAATTTTTTAAGAAAGACATTTCATTTACAAGGAATATAGTTTCAGGTCCTTTTAAGAGTTACTTAATAAATATATGCTCACACTAATATATTTGTAGATTAACAATGTGGAACTCATGCATGACACAATACTGAGCATTTACATTAAAGGGACAGTATACGCTCATTTTCAGAGAACTGCATGTAATAGACAGTACTATAAAGAACAAGATGCCCAGATACTGATATCAAAATCCATGAGAAAATGGTTTAAAGACTTACTTAGAAAATCTGTTTAGCTAAGTTGAAAAGTTAGCTGGAAAGCCAATTCCAAGTGGGAAATAAGACAATCCCCCTTCCTTTGCATATGAAAAGACCCTTTACACAAACAGGAGCAAGCTGGAGAAGGTAGCTGATGGTACTCACATCAAACTTTGAGGCTTGAGTAGGAGTCATAACATCACAGCAATGTTATTTAAACATAAGCAAAACTATACATTTATTTAAAAAAGGACTATATAAATAGATCTAAAAACATATATGCGTTGAAAAAATTAGTGTATAATGTCCCTTTAATAAAAAATACCATAACATGACATCTAGAATAAGTAGGCATCTCATATATTCATGCATATTGATTACTTGATTCAAATACAATAGTGCATCTTTAGGAATTAGATATGTAGAAAATCAAACACAACACAGTCATTATTTATAAAAAGGAAAATATTGTTGACAAACATATTAAACAAGATGGAGTATATTCATGGATTTGCACTTGCCTCAACATATCTTATGCAGGAAAACATATTGCTTTCATTCATTTATTCAACGAGACAGCCATCAAAAGAGATTTTTGTGTTCTTTATCATCTATGGTTCAACAATGTACGATTGACACAATCCATACTCGCCATGGTTTTAAACGTCTTCTAATTCACAAACGTGGGTTACATGCAAAATCAAATATTGTGGGACTACATAATCCAATCAGACGGATTTTACACCTTGGCATGTGACGTCTTAATTAACATGACGCATCGTTGATCGCGTAAAAACGACATCCAATCAAAGGTGCATCCTTGATCGCGTAAAAATGGCATCCAATCAAAGGCGCATCCTTGATTGCGTAAAAACGGCATCCAATCAAAGACACATCCGAGATTGCGTAAAAACATCAGCCAATCCAAAAACTCATTTTACAACTTGGCATGTGATGTCTTAAGCAACATGGCGCATCCGAGATCGCGTAAAAATGTCAGCCAATCCAAAAACTAATTTTACAGCTAGGCATGTGACGTCTTAAGCAACATGGTGCATCCGAGATCACGTAAAAATGTGAGGCAGTACAAGGACTCATTTTACAGCTTTGCATGTCAATAAGAAACATATTTATATTTTAAAAACTATTATGTGCTATATTGGTAGCTATGAATGTCACGCTAGATAACGTAATACTGTGATATATGAAATAGAATCCATTATTGGTACTAAGGATATATTTCATTAGAAGCAGAGGATTATCAACTATTTAGCAAGCAGCAGGGTTTAAATAGACCTGAAAACAACATTTTGTGTTACACGATTATGTACGACATTGCAATTTGAAATACATTCTCACATTGAATTTTAATCTTTGGATTATTGTGTTTCATGTCCCTTTAAATGAGAAATAATGCTACGAGATACATTATGAAAATCTGGATTGGTTATACATTATATGTTACCTATAGCTATGGTGTCCATCTTTACCATTTAAAAAGGGACACATGAGAAATACATATGTCAGGGATGTTTTCAGATATGTTAAAAGATTTATTTGGAATAACAATAATGACACATGTATTGATCAAATGTGTCACTTATTCAAGTTTAAATATGGTCAGCCTACCTATAGCAATATATTGTAGGAAAATTAAAGAGAAAAAATAATAAGAGAAACATATTAATCATCTAAAATATGCACATTACACACAGTGATTGATTTTGTTACACTACTACAATAAGATTTAAGTGAAATTGGAATACATGTGCTGTCAACATTCAAATAATAGTCTGTTTTTACAAATATTATATGTCTATGTTGATGTAAAAAAGACACAAATACATTAGAAATGCATATCCATTCCTTAAGAATTGTGGTCAGCATTACTTAAAGGGACATGAAATACAAACAATTAAGTTCAGGATTCACAGAGAGGATACTATTTACATCAAATTACAAATTTACATAGATTATCTCATTGTATCAATCCTGGGATCATTTGTTAAAGGTGCATCAATTCACAAATAGTTTATAAATGAACACATGGATGTGCCAAAAAAATATATATATATACAACCAGCAATATACATATAGAACCTCAGTTCTCTGCTAATCATAATCTTGCAAAGATAAACCTTTATGAAAAGTATATCAAGAAAATGAATCAAATTAAATTTGAGATGTAAATATTAAATTTATTGACAATTGTATTATATTTATGAATCGTGAAATCCATTTTTTGGTTTCATGTCCCTTTAAGGATTAACCACATAAACTATAGATTTTAATCAATGACATGAATAAAGAGGACACATAATATTGGAATGACATGTATTTTATTATTATGTCATAAAACATAAATAAATAAGATAACGTTCATATCATATTGATAAATCAGCCCCATTGGAGCCATCTGACAAAGTTAAAGAGTGCATCACAGTCCTTGGAGGGAGTTGACAAGGGCCAACACAGCCCCATTGGAGCCATTTGACAAGGTGAAAGAGTGCATCACAGTCCTTGGAGGGAGTTGACAAGGGCCTACACAGCCCCATGGGAGCCATTTGACAAGGTGAAAGAGTGCATCACAGTCCTTGGAGGGAGTTGACAAGGGCCAACACAGCCCCATTGGAGCCATTTGACAAGGTGCCATAGTGCATCACAGTCCTTGGAGGGAGTTGACAAGGGCCAACACAGCCCCATTGGAGCCATTTGACAAGGTGCCATAGTGCATCATAGTCCTTGGAGGGAGTTGACAAGGGCCAACACAGCCCCATGGGAGCCATTTGACAAGGCGAAAGAGTGCAACAGGCACAACAAAAAAACAAACAACAGCCAACTGGCAACAAGAAAACCAAACGTAGTAACATGTGGACGGAAGATTCGTATCTGCACCCTCGAAGCATCTCTGGATACTCTACTTATGGGGCGTCAGCATCACCCTCATCGTCCTGTGCATGTCCAGCTACGGATTCAAGCATTGACTCTACATGCATCATACGTTGTAGAGTCGCACGCTGAATCCGTAGCTGGGCATGCATGGTGTCATGCATCCTTCCCAGAAACAGACTGTTCTTCAGAATGGTCTGCTCTATATGCGCTAGAGCCTCTAGTGTCAACCATGCTGAGTCCCAACCTAAAATAAAGAAAATAACAAAAATTATTGATAATTACAGAACATAATAAGAACATAATAAAAATAGAGCAAAGAGACATTGTAATAATAAAGACAAATCATTATTATAATTAAATATTCTATATAGAAGATTTACACATTAAATATGTTCTTCAGACATAAACCATTAAAGGGACAGTTTACTCAAAAATGTTCTCCCCTTTAATTGGTTCACAATGATCCACTTTACCTGCTTGAGTGCATTAAATTGTTTATAAGTATTTCCATTGTCCTTACATTGGCATTTGAAATAGTTTATTTAACCTGTGGTATCCACACCTATCCTTAATCCTTTTGGCCTCGAGGCCAAGCTGTGTAAACACAGCAAGCAGAAGAAATTACACTCCCAGTGGGTTATAGAAGAGATAAGGTACTAAAAAAATAAATTTCTATTGTTCTATCCAAGTAGTGGTGATTGGTATATGGAGTGATATGAGATCAAATATGTTATAATGTGGATTTAGAATGATACTTACATCTGTGGCTGGGAAGGACAATCCAACACCCAGGACAATGAAGGTAGGGATTGGGGGGGAAAGTCTGGCTGGGGATTGAAGGGGGAAGGGATGGGATTGGGCTGGGGACTGAAGGCAGGAGGGATGGGCTGCCGCTCTGGGGTCGCCCATACAGCTGGGGAGTCAGGGGCCTGGTGAGTTGGGGGCTGGGCAGGTGGGGGAGCTGTATGGGTGAAAATACGGGGAGAGCGGCGAGGGGGGCAAAGGGGCATTTTTTGGGAGGGACAGGACGGGAGGAATGGGAAGGGCCAGGAGTGGCTTCTACCTGGGGAGGGGTTTAGGGAGGGGCTTCTGTCTGGGGAGGGGCCTGGGGAGGGGCGGGAAGCTGATGCCCAGAAGTGGAAGCTCCATCTGAAATATATAATAAAAATATATTAACATCTTATACATCATGAAATCAAATCAAGGCATTTAAACATGGTTATATTTTATGTATACTTGGAAGTGGCTTGGAATTTATAAACAATGATGACATAAGGATATGGTCTGCATATAGGCACTCAGATGAATAGCAATGACTGTCTGTACAATAAGAAGATGATTATTGTGGTTTTGCATGGACTATGCATGTGACATCATGATATCATTAATGACAAATCATACATAAATGAATTAAAAATAAAAATATATGTTCATGCTGCATGATATAGAAAGGGAGGCAGTAGTGTATTGTAAAAATAATGGAATAATAATGTTTAAAGGGACAAAGCTGTAGACTTTGTTTTTCTTCCAGAGAATGTCTTAAAACAATAATACATGTTCGATACATGTTATATATATTTGACATACCATCAGACTCCAAGGTAGCCACTTTCTCCTCCATCCCACATGTTACATCAATCTCTGTAAAACATAATATGTTGTGTACACATTAAAAACAAATATTCAAACATATGCTTCTGTTGCTCAAGGACACACATCAATGTTGTATTAAAGATATAATGAACCAAAGTTAGTAATTACATCATTTTGATGGAGCATACAAATGACATTAGATTTGTTATTCTCAATGAGTAATAATTACATTTTAGTTTCTGTATTTTTACAAGTTTCTCAAAAGCTGAGTACATGGAACATTTAAGAGTTTTCATGTGTGTATCACTTGATGATTGTTGTCTAAATTTATACTAAAAAGAAACATATGCTATCCATGTTCTGAAGCACAAAGGTGTAGACTAAGAAGCTTTGAGATCTTAATCTTTCAAAATTTATAAAAAAAAATAGATATATAATCAGAAGAGTAAATTATATGTTTTTTTCAAATGTAATGCTTCATCAGAATCATGATCATAATATTTATTACAAATACACCTTGAATGACATATGAATGAGTCAATGGACTTACCTGAAGCCTGCAAAGGCAGGTCATCATTGGTGCTGGATCCCTCTGGGCTCCCCACAACAACTACATCTATTAATGATATAGATATATACTAGTGAACACAGTTTTGACATCACTAAATACCATCAGTATAGAATTTTCAAAATAATATACTTAGAAATGTAAAGAATAGAGCACTAATATGAACAATAAATGCATGAGTTAATCAAGGTGATTCTTAAGAAAATGATGTCTTTAACATATGTTTAATTTCTTACTATATTAGACAGACAATTCATCTAATATGATTCTATTGCCTATCTAAATATACCCATTGATCAATGTTTTTAAGATAATACACACAAACAACACTTTGAATAACAACTGGTGACAAATCAAACCGAAGCCATGTGGCACATAGATCCATTTGTGCAATGTACAGTAATCTTTTTTAGGACACAACACATATTGCTCACAATGCAAAACAGAAGTTATTAGTAAAAATATGTCATCATGGTGATGTTAGAGTATGCTTATATCTATAAAGTAAGTCCAAGAGTGAATATGTGATTTTAGATATCAATATTGTTTCATCAAAACAATGTAAGGATGAATGAATATATTGATTATTAAAGGGACACTGACCACAATTTTTTAATTAATTGATTCAAATAGAACATGCAATTTTAAGCAAATTTAACATTTATTCCTATTATAAATTTGTCTGCGTTCTCTTGCTTTATTTATTTAAAAAAAGAAGGCAGCTAAGCAATATTTTGGTTCAGAAAATATTGGTTGTTGAATGTATCCACAAATCAGCAAGAACAACTCAGGTTGTTCCAAAAAAACCTGCATCTAAACTTACATTCTTGCTTTTCAAATAAAGATACCAAGAGAATACTGAAAATATGATTATAGGAGTAAATGAGAAAGTTTATTAATATTGCATGCTCTATCTGAATGACAACAGAAATAATTTGTTTTCAGTGTCCCTTTAATATTAAAATATCTTGATTTGACAATGTCGCTGTTAATGAATTGTCGAGTCCATATGTTGATGTAATGAATGAGATGGAGCATGCAATTACAATCAAATATGTAATTTAAGGATATCATCAAGATTCTTTAATTATCCTTCTCTCTTAAAGGGACATGAAGCTCAAAATGTGTAATTGTATTAATTTTTCTTTTTCAAATCCAGCCTGTGATTTAAAAAACCTTTCAAATAGACTTGTTTTTGGATATTTTGCTTCATTGTGTTATATTTTTTTTTTTTAAAGGAGCAACTATGTACTACTGTTATCTGAACACATGAGTTGAACCAATGAAAATGGGAAATTTTCTGCATCAAACAATCAGCCGGTTACTCCCAGTAATGTATTGCTGTTCCTGAGCCTACCTAGATATGATTTTCTAATAAGGATAACAATAGACTGAAGCAATTTATATAATCTCATCAAATTTGAAATTAGTGGTAAATCACATGTCTAAATCCTAAAAGAGAAATGTTTGTTTTCATGTCACTTTAATGATAAGAATAAACCAAAAAACATATGAGATGTATATTTTTCTAATCTGCACATATGCAAAAATGTGTTAGTGTTGTTTAAATGTATCCAAAAAATTTCAAGCACTACACAGGGGCAGAATATAAAATGGCCAGGAACCTAAGCTTACATTAAAATGAAGATATCAAGAATAGAAGGGATATCTTCAAATACTCATAATCTGAGATTTGTATTACAATGTAATCCCAACTTTGATTCATGATTCTTATTTTAAAATAACAAGAAAAGAGAATTAGAGTATCCATATAAATATCGATCAATGTGAATGTATTATGTAATGCTATGTCCAGGTTTGTAAGACAAAGGTAAATTAAAATGAGACATACCATGCTGTGACGAACCCTGGCTTGAGGTTCCAGCACCAATATCCAGATCTGTAAAATATTCAATGAGGATTGGATATCATTAATACAAATCAGGCCATGGACACAAACAATCTGATTTATAATTTATAATTGACAAAGTACAAATCTATTTGTATTCACATGAGTTTATTGTTTCCACAATTAATGTCTAAATAAATTGATCCTGTATTCTTATTTTCAATCTTTTATGTTGTTGACTGTAGCTTTAATTAATTTTGTGTCTTCTTGCATTCTCATCAATTGATATAGATAGTTAATTTTTTTATTTTGATCTTGCTAGTATAGCTTTTCTAATGTAGAAGATTGTAAATAAGGATACTGTATTCTTCCCATATATACTAATTAACGTATACATTTGACCAACATGTCTAAAGCGATGCCAGTTACAGCAAACACATGTTAACGTGTGTACGCCATTCTATCTTTCGTGATCATTGCACAAAGATTCAAAGTGGAATTGCGCATCCATGATTTGACCAACATGTCTAACGCGATACCAGTTACAGCAAACACATGTTCACATGTGTGCGCAATTCTATCTTTTGTGATCATTGCGCAATGATTCAAAGCGGAATTGCGCATCCATGATTTGACCAACATGTCTAAAGCAATGCCAGTTACAGCAAACACATGTTCATGTGTGTGCGCAATTCTATCTTTCGTGATCATTGCGCAATGATTCAAAGCGGAATTGTGCATCCGTAATTTGACCAACATGTCTAAAGCGATGCCAGTTACAGCAAACACATGTTCACGTGTGTGCGCAATTCTATCTTTCGTGACCATTACGCAATGATTCAAAGCAGAATTGCGCATCCGTGATTTGACCAACATGTCTAAAGCGATGCCAGTTACAGCAAACACATGTTCACGTG
The DNA here is from genome assembly GCF_027579735.1 of Bombina bombina. Classification (NCBI taxonomy): domain Eukaryota; kingdom Metazoa; phylum Chordata; class Amphibia; order Anura; family Bombinatoridae; genus Bombina; species Bombina bombina. Next base: position 634,405,598 of record NC_069504.1, read on the forward strand.
TGTGCACAATTCTATCTTTCGTGATCATTGCGCAATGAGTACAGTTTCTGTGGGGGTGGAACTTTCCTACCATCCCTCTGACTGGCTTTTACCCAGTCCCTTATGAGGTCGACTTTCTTACCTAGATGCAACCTCATATCCCCGAAACCTCCGCATGATTTGATCTGTGGTGCTCTGGTTGCCACACACCAAATTAACATCATTGGTGATAGACGCCCAGAGGGCCTTCTTAATGCTCTGCTTCGTCGACGTCTTCTTGTTCCCAAACAGCTGTGGAAAGAAGTCCTCAACGGCGTTGACCAGTGCTGCACTCTCCGGCTTGGTGAAGCTGGGAGATGTCATGCCTGCTAGTCCACAAAAAATATATACTGTATATATATATATATATATATATATATATATCATTGCCAGCAGGCATTGGAGAACTGACAAAAATGGCAACGTGTAATGGACTTTTATATGGTGCAGTAAACATGAGATGCACCATGGGACATGGTATCTGTACATCTGATTGGATAAAATATTGAAATTTTGGTATCATGTCTGTGAGACCATCCTGACTCAAGTTATGTTTGTGTGATGAAGTCTGATTGGTTGTTCCTTAAAGGGACACTGAACCCAAAAATTTTCTTTCACGATTCAGATAGAGCATGCAATTTTTTTTAAATTTTTTTTATTATTCAGCATATAAATTTCCAACAATTTGATTACGCCCGTGCAGGGCAACAAAAATAAGAGAAGATAAAAGAAATAAACATCGACATAGCTTTTTTGCAGCTTTGCTTATCTTCAATAAACAACTTAAGTTATACAAAAGTAAATTAACAATTGTTAACAGGGTAATACTACCAAAATACATACATAAGAATCAATAATAATGTGTTCAGCTCCTTAGCCCGTCCAACTTAAGCATACTGTACTCCTGCACACAATTATCAATTTTATACTGCTGACTTCTTTTTATCCCCTCTAAAGCCCTCGAATCATGAGCACATAACCTTTAATAGGGCCTTTTATTTATCAGGATGACTTTGGGCTGTGTCCCCGCCCCTCCCCCCCCAACTGCCAAGGAAGGAAAAAGAGAAAAAAAAAAAAAAGGGGAAGAAAAAAAAAGAACCCCAACAAAGTGGCAAGGGAGTCTACCATACCCCTAGTAATACTAATTCCGAATTTCTAAAAGGAAAGATCATATAATCAATTTCGGTTGATGTGAAGATTTTAATGAATAAAGACCACTTCGTAAAAAAACTTTGTAATGTCCTCTTCATCATTCATGTTGGTATCTATCCGTTCTAATTTACACTGTTTTTTAAGGCAGTTTTTAACCTCATTAACCGAGGGGGTTGCCGACGTTTTCCATTTAAAAAAAATTAAGTATCTAGCTGCTATAATTACCATATTGATTAATTTATGTTGGGAATGTAGCTTCTCCCTATCTTTCTTTAGAAATACCATATAACTCAAGAATAGATCCAGAGGGCCGATCTTGACGGTGTTTTTTAGCCAATATTCCACTTTCCTCCAGAATTGACCCATTCTAGGACAGCTCCATATCATGTGTACCAAGTCAGCACCATATTTTAAACATTTTGGGCATTTAATAAATTCTGTGTTCCCACATTTAAGACCTTTCTCTGGAGTGAAGTATATCCTATACAGGAGATTCACCTGTGTTTCCCTCCAGGTGGCAGAAAGTGTAGTCTGAGCTATTCTTGTAATAGAACCTTGTATCAATTGAGCATCAATATTGCTCTCTAATATTAAGTTATTCCAGTCTGCCGAGAGTTTCTCGAGATTTGAAGTGCCCCCGAGGGAGACAAGAAGGTGGTAACATGGGGAGATAGACATCAGTCCATTTCCTACCAATGTTAACCACCCCTCCAATCCTCCCCAGGACCAAGGGGAGTTTGTATCCTTCAAGAGTTCCACTAAAAAATGTCTGGCTTGGAGGTAAGCGAAGAATTCCTTATTTGGAAGATCAAATTCGTGCCTAAGTGATTCATATGCTTTTACCACATAATTCTCTCTATCAATGAGCTGAATGACCCTTACCAATCCTACTGTAAGATTAGAACTGGGATCTAGACCTCAGCTGCAGAATTGTTTTACAAAAGTGGTTGTTGTTTCACCTTCTTTAGGAGCGTAGCTATTGTTCAGGTGCGCTCAAGTAATAAAGTGAATTTAATTAGTAGGTGGTAAATACTCAGGTCTGATATTTGTCAGATGGTATAGAGATCTGAGGTTGTGCTAAAAGTGTTGGTGACTTCACCTTTGGTCTGAGCAGATTGGATGTCAGATAAGTACAGAGGAGTAATAGGTAGAAGTGTAAATGCCAAGTTAGTACCAGTCCAGCACAGTAGGGGTTACTGGAGAGAGTGATGATACACAGCGCAGCTCCTACCTCTGATTACCTAGTGTGTATCTGCCTGTCAGCACTAGGTAGCGTGATGGCTGTGTGCGCAGCTCCTACCTCTGAATAGACTGTGTGAATCTGCCTGTCAGCACAGGATATGCTGATGGCTGTGTGCGCAGCTCCTACCTCTGAATAGACTGTATGAATATGCCTGTCAGCACAGGACATGCTGACAGCAGAATTGTAGCAGAGTTCAGTTTATGCAAGGGAGAGGTGGAACAGCTGAATCCGTAGTTGGAAGCTGTTCAGAGGGTAATTATGAAAGTTCTCTTTGCAAAGGGAATTATAGAAGAGGATTCCTTAGAATCTGAGGCTCAGAGTAATTTGAGAAATAGGACGTCCTATACTTATAATCCAAGTTAGGAGAGAAGGTAAACAAAGTTAATCCATATGCACAGCGTGCAGTTCAGGAACAAAACAAATTACCAAGCACTTGTCTGCAGGTGTGCTGGTACTGATATAGGTAAAAAGGGTGGAGTTACTAGGTAAGCAGAAGTTTAACCCTTACACCTACGTTATGCCATCTTTGAAATACTGCTGATTCTATTCCCGCCGGGAATTTAGGGTTACCTAGGAATGGAGCAAACTTTGATACATTACAGTCCAGAGATAGCGCCTTACCCATTTTCCACCAGCTCTGAATAGGGACATAGATAGTTTTGAATGCCTTCAACCCCTGGGGTATTAATTTTGGTTTACAATGTGTTAGAGCTGCCGGTAGGAATGGGTAGCAGATATTGTTCTCTAATTCATTATTTGTGACGTAGTCTTTAATAAAAAAACAGTCTGCCACTATACGTGCTAAGAAATCATAATTGTACATCCGCACATCCGGAAGTGCAAATCCCCCTGATTCTGAGGTAATTGTAGCTTAGAAAGAGCAATTCTAGGTTTTTTGTTCTGCCAAATGAATCTTCTCAAAAGAGTATTCAGCAACCGAATGTCTTTTGCTTTAAGTAAAATGGGAAGATTCTGCAAGATATATAACAACTTCGGGAGTAAGACCATTTTAAATACCGCTATCCTACCTGATATAGATATTGGAAGACTTTGCCAGTTTGATAGACTCTGTTTAATCTCTGCCAGAATTGGGGGAATATTTAACTTAACTTCTCTATATTAGCTGGAATTAGGATCCCCAGATATTAAAATGCATCCGCCACTATCTTGAAAGGAGTATCAAGAGGTGAGTTTTTATTTCTCTTTAACCAAAGAAGTTCCGATTTTGAAGTGTTAACTCTGTAGCCTGAAAAGGATCCAAATTGTTTAATAATTGATAATAGCTTTGGCAAATTATCTTTAATGTTTGATAAATAGAGCAGAATATCGTCTGCATATAATGCAATTTTGAGGTCCTTTTTCCTAACCTTAATACCTTCTAGTTGATGTCTAACCATGATTGCTAGAGGTTCTATTGATAAATCAAAGAGCAGGGGAGATAGAGGACATCCCTGTTGTGTTCCCCTCTCCAGAGTAATCTCTGGGGAAAGGGTGCCATTGACCCAGAGTTTAGTGCAAGGTTTATTATATAAATTTGTTACAAAATGACAAAAATTACCTTCAAAACCAAATTTGGTTAAAGTCTCGGTTATGTGATCGTGATGAACCGAATCAAATGCTTTTTCTGCATCAATTGAAATAACCGCATAGTCAGAGATGTCCTGCCCCTCCCTGCCCCACACACTTTCCTGAGAAAAATAATCTACAATCAGCAAGATCTCTCTAATCTTTGCTGATGAGTTCCGTCCATGCAGAAATCCTGCCTGATCCCTGTGTATAATAGTGGGTAGAATCTGTTGTAATCTATATGCTAGGATGGAAGTTAAGATCTTAAAATCGATATTCAGGAGAGCTATGGGTCTATAAGATTCTTTTATGCTAAGGTCTTTCCCTTGTTTTGGGATTAGTATTGTGTTTGATGCCGAGAAAGAGGGGGGGGATTGGGAGCCCACCTATATATATTGCATTGAATAAACTACACAGACTTGGAACTATTGCTGGCGCAAGGATTTTGTAAAATTCGTTAGGCAGCGAGTCAGGACCGTGAGCTTTCTCCAGTGCCAGTTTATTTATAACTCACTCAATTTCAAGTTCACCGATAGGGGCGTTTATAATCTCTATCTCGTCTGCCCTAAGAGTTGGAATTATCAATTGTCTCCAAAATTGAGCTGATTGGGTTTTATCTGAGTCTTTCAGAGAGTATATCTCTTGATAATAAGCTGAAAACAGGTCTGCGTTCTTTTCTGAACTTGTTATTGTTTTCCCCTCCTGTTGAAGTGAATCAATCACCACTGACCCTTTGGCTCCTTTAACTAGTTTTGCCAGAAGCTTTCCTGATTTGTTTCCAAATCTATAACATTTTGCTTGTGATTTTAGTTCTCTTTGTGTGGCCTGATATGTTAGATAGGTGTCTCTTTCATTTTTAACCCTTATATATTTTAACCAATTAACCTTTGTTTTTACTGAGAGGCAATGGTTATAAGCATTGGTCAATGCATTGGTCACTTCTTTCTCTCTAGTTTTAATTTTTTTCTGTATCTTAGATACATAGGATATTATTTCGCCCCTTAGAACAGCTTTTGCAGCCTCACAAAATATCATGGGATGCTTATCATATTCTGCATTATGCTTGGTAAGCTCTTCTATCCGATTCCTGGACTTGGAGAATAATAGGAGCATGATCCGAAAGAGAGATGGGTAATATATCTGACTTCACCTTTGAATTTAGGAGCTTGTCGTCCGTAAGGAATAGGTCAATCCTGGAGAATGATTTGTGGGCCCTAGACATACATGTAAAATTTCTTGCATCAGGATTTTGCAGTCTCCAGATGTCTTTTACTGCCAGATTCTGTGTAATTTTTTTGATAATCTTAGATTCCAAATTGTCCCTTTTGCTTTTTAGTTGGTTAGAGCCTAACCTCATTCTATCTAGCGGGTATTGTGGGGCCATATTAAAATCGCCTCCACAGATCAAAAACCCCTCCTGAAAAAGCAGGATCTTAGTCTGTAAAGAATCCCAAAATAGTGGGTCTATGACGTTAGGTGCATAAATGTTACACAGTGTATAAATGGTTTTTGCCAACTTAATTTTTAACATGATATATCTACCCTCTGGATCTACCCCCATCCCAAGAGTCTCTAACCCTTTAGCCATTATTTTTTTCCCAAGGAGTATAGCAACACCTCTTTTCCTATTTAGACTTGGGGTAGCATAGACCTCCTTTACCCAGGCTTTCTTTAATTTCATAGTTTCTTCAAGTTTCAAGTGTGTTTCCTGAAGAAATGCAATGTCGGAGTTTAACTTCCTAAGTTGGTTTAAGATTGCTTTCCTTTTAATTTTAATTGGGAATGTAAGGCCCCCAATATTCCAGGAAACAAAATTAACACTCTCTAATCTTACCATGCTCTTGATTTATAGAAGGGGAGACAGGATAGGAGAAAAGAAGGAAGAAAGAGAAAAAAAAAAAAAAGGGGAAGAAGGGAAAAATTATAAAGGAGGAAGGGGAAAAAGGGCGACAGGAACCCAACCCTTGGTCCATTAATAGTTCTAACCCGGCTGTCACCCATGATCCTGGCAATTTTCCCCAGGGCCCCGCATAACCCTTGATAACCCTTGGATCTTGTGTCATGTGTCGAATAGTACTTTCTAAGGTAATGGACTTAAGGCTACTACATTTCCTATCACCTATTGTCCTGATCCTCTAACTCTTCTGAAAATGTTTCCGCTTCTTTAGCGGATTCAAAGAAATGAGCTTCGCCATTAATTATAATCTTAAATTTAGCCGGATAAATTATTGTGGCACGGTGTCCACCTTTGATGAGTTTTGTGCAAATGGGCGATAATTCTTTCCTTTTCCCTGCTGTTTCTGCGGAGAAATCTTGAAATAAAAAGATATTAGATGTCTCTAATAGGATAGGCTGATTTTTCCGATAGTATTGGAAGAGAACATTTTGATCCTGAAAATTCAATAGTTTTGCTATTATTGGTCTTGGTCTTATTCTCCCCTTCCCCTCCTCTGTCAGACGCCCCAATCTATGCACCCTTTCTACTATTATTGGGGGGTACGAGGGAGGCAGGCCTAGTAGTTGAACTAAAATGCCAGATATAAATTTTCCTAGATACTCAAATTGTTTCCCTTCGGGGACCCCAATTATTCTTATGTTGTTCCTCCTGGAACGATTCTCTAGGTCCTCTATTTTGGCTTGCATTTTAAGTAGGGTTGTATCTATAGTTTTTAAGAGCTGTGGATTATGCTGTTATCTTCCAAATCTGAAACTCTCTGTTCGACTTCCTGGAGTCTGTTCGAAAATTGTCTAATTTCGTTAGTTAGGGAGATAATGTCTTGTTTGATCTCAATTTTTAAAGAGTCAAATCTTGGCGCGAGCGCTTCTGTTATGCGAGCTACAAGTGTTTGAGTGTCTGGTGTTTCTTTATCGTGCGGGATATTGGTGTGACTAAGGTGAGTGTCCATCTGAGTTTCTGTTGTGCTTTTGTTTTTCTTGTCCCTGTGCTTAGCCGCCATGGTTGGTGAAGGGGTTCTAGTGTGTACGTGGAGGAATTTGTCCATTAGTAGTGTAAAGTCAAAAACAATTAGAAGGAGGGGGGACATTTTCCCCCCCAATGTGCAATAGTTAGTGAAAGGAAAAATTGTGAAGGAAGGGAGTGAAGGTGAATGACTGTGAGGGAAGAAACAAGGCAACAAGAAAAAAAAAAAAAGGGGCAAGAGTGTTCTAGTGCTTAATTTGTTAACCTGTGAGGGTATGTGATCTTCAATTAATGTTTACTCACTAATATCTGCTTGCTTGCGTCAAGATTGAACCCCTACCAAGTTTCTCCACAATTAAATATTTTTCTGACTTCAGGAGAGAGGTTTGTATTTTGCTTGGTGTGTCTTTAAATCTAGCTACAATGCTAAATTTAAATTATAATCGTAACTATGTTTTATATGTGGGACAGCCCAGTAGCTAGCTCCTCGGTAAAAACCGAGCGAGAATAATGATGGTTTATTTTCCCAGACTCAATTTCTCTGCCTTACTCTTTTCTTTTATTGGTTTGTCTCAGATGATTTGCCCAGGGAGGGAAAAGGGGGGGGGGGGTCGAGAGGGTCCTTTTGTTCCCTCTTTTATAGTTTAATATGTGCTTAGTGTGAGTTCTATGTTCTCTAATATACCTGCAACAGATAGACAATTTATACTTATTTTACAAAATTAATCAGCCAAGTAAATGCAACCAGTTTAGCCAGAGGAAATAGAGTTTAGTTTTCACTGGAAAAACTTCAGACTCCGTTGTGACTCCTAGTTAAAGCAGCCCAAGTTGTAAATTCTTAAAGTGAAGGTAAAGTTCGCATCTTTCTAACTTTTCAAATGTAAGTAGCATTAAAACTAATGTGAGTTTAATTCATCAATTTCTTTAAAAATCGATATTTAACCTTTTATCCGCTTTTGAAAACTCTAATCTCCTTGTTCTGTAATCTGCCCGTAATTAATTTTTTTTTTTGGCAGCCAGGTCACGTTGTTCTATTATCCAATTATCTGTCTGGCCGTTAGGCAGCCGTCATTTGACGTCACTGCATAACTGTTTCATATGCGCATGCGTTACATACACTTCCTGTATCTTATAAGCCGTGCTCGTTCCAGCTTTGCACTTGCGCACATCGCCTTCATTCAAGCAACTGGCCCGAACGCACTTTGTTTAGCAACAATTGGCAACAGATGGTAATAGTATTTACTCGCGCAGGCGCAAATTGAGGTTGATGCGTAATGTGCGCATGCGCAAGATTGAAGAAAATCGAGAACGCGCATTTACCATACGTATAGAGCGGTGGAAACGCTCTATACGTAATACAACCAGAAAGCAGGAAATAACTGGAGGGAGGAGCTTTAATCGGCCGGTCACGTAAAGAAAAACTGTTTATTTTATATTGATATATATAGTAATATGTAATACAAACTTAGCGATCTTGCTATATTTTGATCAACTAACACAATACTGCTTTCATTTCCATAAAACTTTACCTTCACTTTAAGCTATCAACCCTTTTACAATTGAGTAATAATGTATGTTGGGGTTCTTCAGCCCTTGATGAGATAGTATAAATCAGCTAAACTTCTATACCACAGTTCATGTTATGTCTCAGTACTTCAAATAGTTTTAAACTATAAGAGTGGGTTAGTATAGGAAAATTGATATTTTCAACACCCACAAACTATAGGATTCTTACGAGCAACCTATATCTAGGAGAGGTATGGAAAAACAGCACTTCAACACCTATAGACAGTAAAGACATTCAGGTTAGATTAATTTGTTAGGGTTATAAACCTAACTAACTTTTGTAATGTGCCTACTAGGAGTTCCCAGCATAGGCACTTTATCTAGACTTTTGCAAATTATGCCTAGGGTTTCTTAACATAAACACCTTACCTAATTGTATAAACCCAGGTGGTGTAATTTGTAGATAACAGGCCCCTAGATCTGAATACTAAAATTATCCCCTAAGGAGAACTGAAAGTAACATTTCACTTAGATTTAGCAACAATTGTATCATTATATGGTAGGAACACAATATCTCATTATTTCATTGATACACTGTAAACCTTTAAGGCAAACTTTCTTAGTTATATTCGTATTGACACAGAGTACTAATTTTATCCTAGATCAATATGTTATGCCTTTGCACAATTAAACACTTCTAATATACAGCCTTAACTTTCCCTTCTATTATTGCTTCTTAAATAGCATATCCAACACAAGAAGGGAGGAGAAAAAACAACAAAAACAAGGGTAATATCATGAAAACGCAACCAAAATATATTAATTTGGGGATAAATATATCAGTTCAATAGTTAGTAGTTCCCCAGGTTCCCAAAGTCATCAAGGAAAAAAAAAAAACACCAACAAAAAAAAATGGAGTGTGACTCTCTGGAGAGCGTGTACTCTAGCCAGCCATGTCCAGTATTATCCTATGGAGCAGTTCAGGTTTTGGCCCAGGAAAAAAAACAAAGAAGTACCTGACCCAGACTTGTGGGAGTTGTGTCTCGAGGAAGGGAGGTTCACCCTCAGTAGCCTGTCAAGTCCCCCTCATGCAGCATCGGTGAGAGGAGGTAGATATGGTTTGCCGGCCACTGTATATCCTGCAGAGGCACCAGCTCCAGCAGTTACATCTACGGTTCACCCGGACCAAGGCCGTAGGGAGAAGAGAGGAGGCACCCGCCAAGGCTCCGGTCCCAGTCAGCGGTTCTTGAAAGACCAATAAGGTAGGTCTGAGTGATTGCCACTTTAGCAATTCCCTTCAGCCGACGTAGAGCAGGAGTCGCTAGCACAGACTTTCTCCTGTTTTCCGGAAGTCACCTCCGTCGATGCTCCTGACGTATCAAGCGCCCAGGCAAGCCCCCTCACGCAGCATCGGTGGGAGGGGGAAGGAAGGATCCCTCAGGGCAGAGCCGGAGCCAGGGTCACAGGGTTGAGCCACAGCCAGGTAAGCAGGAAGAGCAATAGATATGCGCTAGTGGGGAAAACACGGAGCGCTCTTCTACCGCTTATTAAAGACCTTTCACAGGGGAGATAACCATTCCCAGATAGCAACACTTGACTTGCCGGGGTCCCCCCGAATCGTGTATTAACAGCTGGTTACCATACACCTAGCCGGGGACCCCTTGCTTGACCATAGATAGTTCCCCTTCTGTATAATCTTGGGCCGCTTTAACATGCCATCCTTTTCCGTCTGCTTTCCCTTGTCTTTTTCTTTTCTCTGGTATTTAGCCAGTGCGGTAGAGCGTATCACCCTCTGCATAGGATCTTTGTAGGGTTAGAGGAACACTCACATTCCAGCAGTCTTTACACCTGTAACTCAAGCTCTATTTGTGATAATAGAGCTAAGAGAGGCGATCAATTTTAAAATCAGTTTGGTTAACCATAAACAGTTCTTTTTAGTGTAGTGCGTTGGTATAGCACTACTAGGACTCCGGTGGTGATGGTTAGCAACCTGAGCAAGCTGCCCAAGGTCTGTGCTTTCGCGGCGCGAAACTCCTCCGCCAGCAGCTCACTGGAGAATACAGAGGAGGTGTTTCACCTGACCTTCCACACACGCTCCTCCCCCGGATGTCTCTCTAGAGCATGCAATTTTAAGCAACTTTCTAATTTACTCCTATTATCAATGTTTCTTCTTTCTCTTGCTATCTTTATATGAAAAAGAAGGCATCTAAGCTTTTTTCTTGGTTCAGAACTCTGGACAGCAGTTTTTGATTGGTGGATGAATTTATCCACCAATCAGCAAGGACAACCTAGGTTGTTCACCAAAAATGGGCCGGCATCTAAATTTACATTCTTGCATTTCAAATAAAGATACCAAGAAAATAAAAAACATTGATAATAGGAGTAAATGAGAAATTTGCTTAAAATGTCACGCTCTATCTGAATCACAGAAGGAAAAATGTGGGTACAGTGTCCATTTAATATTTCATAACTTAGTGACTTCCATACACATACCTCCTGGGGGTGCTGTTACTACATTTTTCATGTAGACTTATTTGTAACTCATGGGACTGTTATGCGAATATGTGTGACGCAGATGTAATATACGTGATCCATTAAATATTAATATATTAATTCAACATTTGTTTTTTTTGGAAATATAATACAGTCACATTAATAAATGTTTTACACATCTTGATGTTTAATATCAATCAGGTTCTTTAATACAAATAATTTTTATTAATACCAATTGAATATTGTATGTATTTGTTTAATAAATACATTTTGTGACTTATTGTGAAGTATTGACATTGCTCTATTAAATGTATTTATAATGCACATCGATTGTGTGCTATTGCGTGACATTAGAATCTTCAGCTACTGAGCATATCTAGATATAGTTGTAAATTAAATAATATCAAAAGAATTAATTAAAATTGATGATAGAATTAAATTTTAATGTTTAAAATTATATTTTATTTAGGAATCCAGAAATAAACGCTTTAGAATTACCGTCCATTTCATGAGCTAATATGCTAACTTGATCTAAATACATTTGTAAACATTATAAATATGCATTGTTGGCCACCCACAAATAAGTAGATATTTCCCAGTAATGTAGATAAGTAATAGATGAAGCAGCACCAAATTCATGCAATTAAAACTGCTTTATTGACAGCTTTCACAAACTTCCAATGGTAGGCAGGTAGCAATAGTGTGACAAACTGTGTCTAGACAAACACACATAGAAGACAAACTGCTGACATGTGTCGGCCCTTCTGGCCGTAATCTTAGCTGTATTGTCTCTCCCCAATTCACCTCTTATACTTCTGTGCTCATTCTGATTGGTTAAAAACATAATCTAGTGTGTCTGCCTAATTAGGCACCTTAGTAACCGTTCTGATTTAAACAAACTTGTCAGTTTATACACCAACACCACCTATGAACTTCAGTTGTGCATTATTTATCAATACCAATACTTTCCTTTCAATGCCCCCCTTGCAAAGTTATAAGGTTTAACAGAGAAACTCCTAAGCTACGCTGTGATAAATTATGCTAAAGGGACATATATGATGTCTGTTATTTTCAAATTAACTAGAAAATAATGTTATGTAATTACAAAAATCAAAAAAATGAATGGCTAATATTTACCATATAAATGTGTAAAATTTTAAATGTGACATAGGAGATTAAAGAGAGAGGTGTCCCGAATGCACAGGAACCAAACTTATTCATTCCCAAAAATTGATCAAATCAAATTCTGAATTTAATCCTGTGGGAATTCTGGTTTTTAACCTGTGTATCCAGAACACCTCCCTCTTAGCTAGTAGGGTCTCTCTACCCCCCCCCTCTCTTTTTACATTTCACTTGCTCAATCAGTGAACTTGTATTTTTATTGTGTTTAGTTTTGAAATGTTGTACTAGGGGAGTCGTGAGTTTACCTGCTTTAATATTAGTGATGTGCTCTCGAATCCTCTCCCTTGCTTCCCTAGTAGTGAGACCTGTATATTGTAGTCCACAAGTTTTGCAAGTCAATAAATAGACCACACAAGTGGATCTACAATTCAAACATGAATAATGTCTGAAATGTTCTCCTGTGACAGTGCTGGCAAAACCTTCACCTAATTGTAAGCAACCACATGCTATACACGGACCATAATTGCATCTGTAGACTCCATTGAATCTTAACCAAGATGAATTGGAAGCATGGGATGACTTCAATTGTGTGGGGGCAACTATGTTGCCAATTGTCATGCCTTTTTTGTATGCAAACCTGCACCCTTTGGACACTATATTAGCGAGACCCTCATCTGCTGTTAGCATGTGAAAATGCTTACGTATGATATTACATACTTGATGATACTGTGCACTGTATTTTGTCACAAAAGTTGTTTTTCCAAAATCTTTATTTTTGTTGTGTGGATTTTAGGAGTGATAAATTAATTTCTCTCTCTTTTTGAGATGGTTTCTCTAACCCTAGTGACCTCCTTTCTGTCATAGCCCCTATTACAGAGGCGATTCTCTTGATCTAATGATTGCTGCTCAAATTCTGACTGGGTTGAACAATTTCTTTTCAGACGTATAAACTGTCCTTTCATTACAGAAAAGAATACCCTTTTCGCGTGTAAAAGTGTATCCCCAGTGATTGGTTTTCTATACACTTTAGTCTGTATCCTTCCCTGTTCACCCATTAATGTTACATCCAAAAAATTTATTTGGGTTTTTCCATAATCATGGGTAAGTTTTATGCCTGCTGTGTTACTGTTTAGATCCTCAAGAAATTCCACCAACTCTGTTTCTTCCCCCTCCCAGATGATCAGAAGATCATCTATGTATCTTCTATAGTATTTTATCTTGGTTTTCCAGGGGTTTGAGTTTGAAGGGGTCCATCACCTCCATAGATGTGGGACAGCTCCCACCAACCCATGAATAGGTTGGCGTAGGAGGGCGCAAATTTCGCCCCCATGGCTGTCCCACATCTCTGGAGGTAATGAACCCCTTCAAACTCAAAAAAATTATGAGTTAAAAGAAACTCTGTAACTCTGAGAATATATTGACAAAATAGGGGATCATAGTTGGTGGCTCTCCTCAAGAAAAATGAAATTGCCTCCAAGCCCGCACAGTGCGGAATACTGGAGTACAAGGAGGTGACATTGAGAGATACCCAGCTGAAGCTATCACTCCAACTGAGAGAGTCCAGGCAGCTTGACAGGTTCTGTACTAGCGGTTGCAATATGGCATCCAGCCATTGAGACATTGGTTCCAAAATTGAACCAATGCCGCTAATGATCGGACAACCTTTTACCTCTGTAATGGATTTGTGCACCTTCGGTAAGAAATTAAAGATGGGCTTAACTGGACAATCCACTATGAGAAAGTCACAGGTCTTTTCATCTAAAAGGCCTGCTTCTTTCCCATCATCTATTAGGTGTAATAGTTCATGTTTGAATCTCTCTGTGGGATCTTTTGTTAAACTCATGTATTGGGAACAGTCTGATAGTTGCCGTGTAGCTTCTTTTAAAAAGAAGGCTTTGTCCATGACAACCACAGACCCTCCCTTATCAGAAGCTCTGATGACCAAATTAGAGTTTTCTTTGAGACCCCTAAGTGCCAGCATTTCTTCCCTGTTTAGATTTTTATTTTTATCAAGATTTGCTGTGTATGCTAGTAGTGTAAGATCTTTCTCAACTCTTTGTTGAAATTGTTCTAAAATGTCTCCTCTTGTATGTATGGGATAAAATATTGAAGCTCCAGACAGAGAGGGAGCTTTACTGATATACTTATCAGTCATTACATCTTGTGAGAAAACATTCTCACTGGCCAATCTCTCTAAAGTTTCAAGATCACATACCTCTTGAAAAGTCAAAGGTACTGTTTCACTTAATTCAGTTCTACTGGGGGACAAGAATTTCTCATCTGTCATACCCTCAATATTGTGTGAAAAATGTTTCTTGATGGTTAGATTTCTAATCAGCCTGTTTACATCCACTAGTGTCTGGAATAAATTAAAACAGTCCGTTGGTACAAAGCTGAGACCATAATTTAGGACCTTAAAGGGACACTGTATCCAAAAAATTTATTTCGTGATTCAGATAGAGCATGACATTTTAAGCAACTTTCTAATTTACTCCTATTATCAAATTTTCTTCACTCTCTTGGTATCTTTATTTGAAATGCAAGAATGTAAGTTTAGATGCCGGCCCATTTTTGGTGAACAACCTGGGTTGTCCTTGCTGATTGGTGGATAAATTCATCCACCAATAAAAATGTGCTGTCCAGAGTACTGAAACCAAAAAAAGCTTAGATGTCTTCTTTTTCAAATAATGATAGCAAGAGAACGAAGAAAAATTGATAATAGGAGTAAATTAGAAAGTTGCTTAAAATTGCATGCTCTTTCTGAATTACTAAAGAAAAAATTTGGGTACAGTGTCCCTTTAATTTCCAAATCACTCAGTTGGTATGCTGACAGGTTGATCACTGAATTCATAAATACTTTGTCCCTGATCTCCCTCGTCTGGGCGGCTGGGGGGGCTGTGGGGGCACTGTGGATGGACCCTTCAAAATGCCCTTTCCTTTTGTATCTCCTCCCCCCCCTCCTAAACTCGCCTGGTGTTCTGGGAAAAACCTGTGCCATTTCAGAATTTTCAGGTTCCCTAGCCAATGTCAAAGGCCTATTAGTGTTATCCATAGGGTATTTAGTGTTCCCTAATGCTGTATGTGTCCTATTTTCTCCAATGGGTGTTGCAGCTCCCCCTTTGTTGGGGTCCTCCTCCTCTCCTGAGGTAGAGCAATCCCCAGAGGATTCGGCTTCACTTTCATTAAAAGAGACTTTTTTTTGTTTTACCCTGATTTCTTTCCTGATCTCTTTCCCTTTGGAAAACGCTTTTGATCATTATCTCTTTTATAATTTGTTCTCTGCTTCCTATTCCATATATAGATTTTATTATTTTCATAATCTGATAAATCCCTCAAGTACTTGTCATGTTTTATTTCCATAATTAGGGACTTAGATTCAGCTAGGGAAACCTTCAATATAGAATCAAACTTTGCAAATAATGCATCATTACTACGTACATTCAATTCAATCTGTAGCAAATCAATTTCTCTAGATACAGAAGCTAATATCTTAGTTTTGAATTCAATGAGCATTCCCATCAGTTTAAGTGAACAGTCTGATAAAACACTGTTCCACACCCTGATAAAGTCCTCATCTTCTACAACAAATTTTGGGAATTTGTTAACCCTTATTCCTCTTGGAATCATGCCATTTGTTATGTACTTTTGTAGTGTCCAAATATCCCACTTAAGCCTCAATTCTTTATCCAAAAGTTCTTCCAATTGCTCAAATAGTTTACTGAGCGTGTAGGTTGAATATTCTGATGAGAACACATTCTCAATCTCTCTTGTGTCAAATGTTCATTCATCAGAGGATTGCAGTGAATAAAAACTGACAATGTTGGTTAAAATGTCACTCTCCCTTGCTTCCATGGTGTAAACAAGCTGTCACTGTGTTTGTGTCTGAAAATCACTGTACAGAGGACAAATGCAAACATTGCTCTGCCACTATCGACAGGAAACCAACTGTGAAATGTGCAAAGTCACTTGTTGTGTGAGCACCTGTTTGCAGCCCTGTGGCGGGGTAATTTTGTGTATTCCTGGCTGAGTGTATATATCAATACAAGCAGGGTATTACCCCGTTGACTCACCCTGGCTTCTGAGGACCGTCCGGGTTCTTCAATTCACGCCTCTGTTCCTGTGTGGGCCCATCCACAGAGAGAATTCCTTAGCGGTGGCTGCTGGCTTTGCACACTGGGAGTCCCCACAATGTGCTTCTCTAGCCTCCGTTGGATATCCGCTCTCCTCCTAGGCTCTCTCCAAATGCGGCTGTACGGCGTCTGACGTCACCCGGTGCTCTGCCTCCGGCTGTCCCTTTGCTGTATGCTGAGACTCACTACGGCTGGTATAACAGTGTGGGTGAGTGTTTCAGGCAAAACTTCGCTCCGCAATCCAATGTGCTTGCTAGGTCTCCAGACAAGTAGATAAATAATAGATGAAGCAGCACCAAATTCATGCAATTAAAAATGCTTTATTGACAGCTTTCAAAAACTTCCAATGGTGAGTTTACCTGCTTTAATATTAGTGATGTGCTTTTGAATCCTCTCCCTTGCTTCCCTAGTAGTGAGACCTGTATATTGTAGTCCACAAGTTTCGCAAGTCAATAAATAGACCACATAAGTGGATCTACAATTCAGATTCTGTTTTTAACCAATAAGAATGAGCACAGAAGTATAAGAAGTGAATTGGGGAGAGACAATACAGCTAAGATTACGGCCAGAAGGGCCAAAACATGTCAGCAGTTTGTCTTCTATGTGTGTTTGTCTAGACACAGTTTGTCACACTATTGCTACCTGCCTACCATTGGAAGTTTGTGAAAGCTGTCAATAAAGCAGTTTTAATTGCATGAATTTGGTGCTGCTTCATCTATTACTTATCTACTTGTCTGGAGACCTAGCAAGCACATTGGATTGCGGAGCGAAGTTTTGCCTGAAACACTCACCCACACTGTTATACCAGCCGCAGTGAGTCTCGGCATACAGCAAAGGGACAGCCAGAGGCGGAGCACCGGGTGACATCAGATGCCATACAGCCGCATGTGGAGAGAGCCCAGGAGGGCCCATACAGGAACAGAGGCGTGAATTGAAGAACCGGTCCTCAGAAGCCAGGGTGAGTCAACGGGGTAATACCCTGCTTGTATTGATATATACACTCAGCCAGGAATACACAAAATTAACCCGCCACAGGGCTGCAAACAGGTGCTCACACAACAAGTGACTTTGCACATTTCTCAGTAATGCTTTGCTGATCATAAACCTATGCACCTCCCTTTCTCAAACTTAGTATACCATGAGAATAAAGCATATTTGTAATACCTTCTGTATTGTTTGCCCCACTGTGAATGAAATATCTTCTAATGACTGTATTTAGACAGCTTTACCTTAAAGGGTCATTAAGCTATATGTTCTTTACTGATTTAGATGGATAATACAATGTTAAAACAACGTCATATTTTGTTTGATTACCTCATTAGCTTTTTTTGCTTGATATTCTTGGCTGAAAACCATATCTAGATAGGCTCTGTTGCTGCTGATTGGTGGTTGCACATAGATGCCTTATGTCATTGTCTAACCCATGTGCATTGCTATTTCTTTAACAAAGGATAACTAAAGACTGAATGTAATTAGATAATAAAAGTACATTTAAATGTTGTTTTAAAAGATTTGTATTATCTCTGATTCACTAAATGAAATATTTTTGGAATGTCCCTTTAAGGACAAAACCATTAGGAATATGTGGAGTTAACATTGTAGAAATAAACTAAAGGGGAATGCAAATACCTATAGATATGTTATATCTATCCAACAGGTAAGGAGTATAATTGCTAGAAATTATCTTTGGATATATCTTTAGTTTACTGACCCTTCAAATGACTCCACTAGAGCTGAAAAGTAATCAATATTGTATACAATAACTAGCTTGGTATAAATGTGAAATTAACTTAATTTTCATTTACAGATAATTTCGAACATATTACCTAAAAAAATAATTAAAACTGAATAACCTATATTTAGTGTAATAATGTAGATACCTAAGGAAGATTAAAGATATTAGAATGTAAATCTAACATTCAACTACACTGTCACTTTAATGTAAGTTAAACACTTTCATTTCTTAAAAGTGAAATGAACAAAGTTGTACTGTATAATTTAGACTACATATCCTCGTCATAAACATTTTATGATTTTAACATCTATAAATCACACAATAAAAGCATAGATAGATGGATTTAACTACAAATTAAATTTTGTAAGATACTTGACTGTAACATTATCTGAATAAGCTGTGCTGATATTTTTCATTCAATACATTAACCAAAATTAGTATATTTGATATCAGGCATGTGCTTTTCAAATAGATGACTTTAACAGTCATGGGAGTAATATTTTGTTTACTTGTCAGTATATTAGATGGATATATTTCTTCTTATCTTACTGTGATAGAGATATGTCTCTAAGAATATGTCTTTAAAAAAAAAATAATAGAAGATACTGGGGCATATGTATCAAGCTCCGTATGGAGCTTGATGCCCCGTGTTTCTTGCGAGTCATCAGACTCGCCAGAAACAGCAGTTATGAAGCAGCGGTCACAAAGACTGCTGCTCCATAACCTGTCCGCCTGCTCGGAGCAGGCGGACAGACATCGCAACAATACAACCCGATCGAGTACGATCGGGTTGATTGACACCCCCGGCTGGCGGCCTATTGACCGCGAGTCTGCAGAGGGCGGCATTGCACAATGATGAATACGGAAAGCATATTGCTCGCCGTATTCAGCAAAGTCTGGCGGACCTGATCCGCACTGGCGGATCAGGTCCGCCTGACTTTCATAACTAGAGGCCATAGTATGAAAATAAATTTATTGACAAGAAAAAAAAATATATAAAGGTAATTCATCACAGATGAAACTCTGAAAAAGAAAGAAAATAAATATTAAAAACATTAGTCATTTAGGTTATTTCATGAACACATGTCTTAAAATATTCATTAAATCTAATAATTGTTATATCATCTTGTGTCTATGCTCTATAGACTAACATGTATTTTTTTGTCTTGATATTAAAAACAGGTTCATACATGAAATCTATCCATAATTTGAAATTAATACCATTATATTGTCTAAAAAGTATTAGAATTAAACATTAGCATTTTAAATTAGACAAAATAATGCATATCACATTTTTTTAAAAATATTTTTATTGTATGAGGAACATAATTGAATGTAATCTTTCATGTCCCTTCAAATAATATACCTCTATATCAACTCTAAAATGTATCACTTTGTCTGATTGGTCAGAATGAGTCCTCTCTAGCACAAAGTAGGGGTAATGTATCTAAAATAAACATATTCTAATATAGGACATGTATATATTCCTAATTCTTTTAATATTCTTCCTCCTGAGATTCTTAAATTGCATGCATTGTGCAAACTAACCTGGCTGTATGGTCCTTGAAAGGCAATTATCTTCAAAATAACAGTTTATCTTCATTAGGTGTCATATTCATCATTTTCAAAATAGAGGATTGTGAAATACCATGTAAAAATAAAATAAATATAAGTGTCTCCAATAGGATGCATCCACAGTCTTAGTCCATAAAATTGTTGCCACTTAAAATGTGAATGTGTCTTTGTATGGTTTTCAAGGTCAGCACATTTGAAAGACAGTGCCAGACATCATCACATTGGTATTCATCACTTTCAATCTGGGATTCTTCACTTTCAGTCTGGGATACTTCAATTTCAGTCTTGAATTATTCACTTTCAGTCTTTAATTCTTCACTTTCAGTCTTTAGATGAAGTCATCTCCCTAATGGCAGAACAAGTTAAAATCAAATAATTAATAGAAGTGTGTGAATTAGTTCTGCACCCCTCCCCCCATTTCTGAAACTATTTATATCACTAGCTTACTAAGCCTGTGTAGCATCTTGTGTTATGTTCTATCAATCAAGTGTGAAGATGAGTCATACATTGTGCAGACCTAACCTCTGATGTGTGACTTTGAACATGACTTTGAAGAATATAGTCTTGCTAGAGGATTCCTTTCTGAGTATCCAAAAATCTAGTAATGTGTAAACTAAATACTACTTTTTAAAATGTATGTCATATGATGGCTGATTGTGCCAAATTCACGCCATCCACAGTCCATACATTGTTTATACTTACCAGCTGATGTTGTCTTTAAAAACCAGGTGGCGAAGTCGTTGCAGGACCCAATGCCAGAAGCATCATGTATAATAAAAAAATATATATATAATCATTTGAGGAACAATCATAACATGTTTGCACAATTCTCTACTTCTCATTTCCCTAAAATTCACACATATTCGCAATGCTCCTATATAACTTCTATTATTTACCGTCTGAAGTGGCGGTTGATGATGTTTGCTCTGACATTGAGCCCCTCACCCCGGAATGGCCCCTCTAGAACAGGGTCATCCTCCTCATCTTGGTGGAGGCATTGTGGTGCCTGGACGGCCTGCAGCATCCAAACCCGCTGTGCAATGTTATGCAGGCTATAACGATCTTCACCACCTTACTAGGGCTGTATTGGAGGGCTTCTCCAGACCTGTCCAGGCATCTTAGTCTCATTTTGAGGAGCCCAAACATCCTCTCCACTACAGCCCTAGTCCGCTTGTGCGCCCTATTATATCGCTCCTGGGCCTCGTCGGTGGGGTTACGCAACGGCGTAATGAGCCAAGGCCGGCTCATGTAACCAGAATCACCTAAAAATAATGAACATAACAAAATGCAAAATGACAAATATTAAAAAATTAGTTCAAATTATTATATTAAAATACAATTCATTTGTGTACATGAAAATCCACTAAAATAAACATTTTCATTAAAAAAGAATTATATGTTTAAATCGCATTCTCTATCTGCCCATTTAAGCTAAGACATGCTACCTATGCGAATTTCGCATAAAGCAGACTTTTGCTAAAAGAGAAAGAAATGGTTAAATTGCATCCTAGAGCTGCCTATTT
Source organism: Bombina bombina (assembly GCF_027579735.1). Taxonomy (NCBI): domain Eukaryota; kingdom Metazoa; phylum Chordata; class Amphibia; order Anura; family Bombinatoridae; genus Bombina; species Bombina bombina. The sequence continues at coordinate 634,426,581 of NC_069504.1, forward strand.
AAACTAAGACATGCTACATATCTGTTTGGAGCTAAAACTAGACATTTGTAGAAAGAGACAATGACATGGTTAAATTGCATTCTCTATCTGCCCATTTAAGCTAAGACATGCTACCTATGCGTATTTCGCATAAACCAGACATTTGCTTAAAGAGACAGAAATTGTTAAATTGCATTCTCTATCTGCCCATTTAAGCTAAGACATGCTACATATCTGTTTGGAGCTAAAACTAGACATTTGCGGAAAGAGACAATGACATGGTTAAATTGCATTCTTTATCTGCCCATTTAAGCTAAGACATGCTACCTATGCGTATTTCGCATAAAGCAGATTTTTGCTAAAAGAGAAAGAAATGGTTAAATTGCATCCTAGAGCTGCCCAATTAAGCTAAGACATACTACATATCTGTTTGGAGCTAAAACTAGACATTTGCGGAAAGAGACAATTACTTGATTAAATTGCATTCTCTATCTGCCCATTTAAGCTAAGACATGCTACCTATGCATATTTCGCATAAACCAGACATTTGCTAAAAGAGACAGAAATTGTTAAATTGCATTCTCTATCTGCCCATTGAAGCTAAGACATGCTACATATCTGTTTGGAACTAAAACTAGACATTTGCGGAAAGACAATTAAATGGTTAAAGCGCATCCTATAGCTGCACATTTTGCACATTACACAAACACAACTGTTTTTTAAGACTACAGTGGCAATTGTCTAACTAACTAACCATGTTGTGCACAAGTACTCACCAACGAGCCACCCAGGGGGAAACTGGCTGCCCTCAAACTGCCGCCACAGGGACGACTGTCTGAGGATACGGGCATCATGACAAGCCCTGCTGAAATTCGCACACACCTGCATAATCTGCATACGTGCATTACAAAAAAACTGCACGTTGAAACTATGGAAGTGTTTGCGATTTCGGAAAGGGCTGGTCATGTTCTGGAGCACGCAGCGCAATGTGGGTGCAATCCATTGCTCCCAAGACATTGGGCATTCAAGCTATTGCAAAGAATTCCCTCTTCAGGCGCCTCCAATAACCATCATTTTGAGGGAATCCTATGTAATGCTTACTGACTCGTACCATGGCGTCCAGAAAGTTGTCAAAAACCACAGAGAAGGTACTCTGAGCCAGCCCATGCATGTACCCCTCTCCAGATTGAAAACTCCCGGAGGCCAGAACGTGTATGCAACTTAGCATCTTGGTCATACCAGGGATTGCAGTACGTATACGTCTACGTGGCTCCATATGAGGTTTAAGAACATTGTAAAGGCTAATGAGCTGTTCGCGATTGAGCCTATACTTGTCATAAACCTCAAAGTCACTCATGTTATCCAAGGTGGGCCTCACCCTGTGAACATGAGGACATCTAACCAGACGAGCCCTTTGTCTCTCTTGGAGATGCAGAGCCCACCTGATTCTATTGAACACCATTCGTGCAACAGCGCCAGCAGCATCTAACTGAGGATTATCCATATTTGCCAAGCTAAGCAGCACAAAGCCAAATAGCAGAGCAAACACACAAGGAGTAACAAGGTATGCAAAAACACAAAAGCTATTTAATACAATGTCGATCAAAAGGGGCGCTTGGGCCATGTTGTTTGGCGGATTTATAGTGCAATTAGTCCAATGGTAGCATGTCCGTAATGATTGCTGATTGTATACACTTGTTTGTATGTGAGCGGTGTGAATGCTTTCTAAGTGGGCATTTTTTTTAGGTGTTTGCTTAAATTTTGTTTCCCCTCAATGAATCGCAATGTGAAAGTGTAAAATATAACATATACAGTGCATCTTCGTAATCTTTGTTCATATGTGTAATAAATACTTATTAAACGCGATGTTATAGTAAAAAGCACACGTCCATGCTAACATGAATGAAAGTGCGTATAATGTGCATAGACAAGGCATAGAATCTGATCGATCAATGTTGCTGCAATGTGGTTTGTAAACGATATAAGTGATTTGCAGGATGTCAATATTGTACGCGTCATATTGTAATCACAATAATAATGAAGATCTTCCAAACTCTTGTTTACATATATGTAGTATTGAGTGCTAAACTTCTGAAAGGGGTGGTACAGTCCGAAAGCTGTAATCTGTATTGTTAAAGCTTCTAATGACATCATCATATTAGCAACCTGCCTGTCTAGTTATCAAACCCTCATTCTGTTGTTGTATTTTACTACATTGTTATTGTGTGATGATTAAAAATATAAATGTGTGCTTTGTTGTTGTGTGATGCGTGTTATATACATCTATGTGTGTATTGTGATTCTCTCCCACATATGCTGACTTATATAAAGCAGTATAGCATTGTTGTTCCTTCCCAAAAAGTGACAGTTGTAATCTGAGCTAATGATGTTCTTATTGTACATAATTCCGAATGGTATATTCTGAGTGAATTGTGATGTTAAAGGGACAGTAAATCCATATTTTATGTTTCATGATTCATAGAGAGAATCTAATGGCCTCTATTTATCAACCTGTCAACTTACCTGCATTCGCCGGTACCAATACGCTCGCCTAAGATCACCTAACATTGCTACCGTGGACCTGAAAACTTTCTCCTAAATTTTCAAGAAAGCTGTCAAAAAGCCGCGCACCAAGTACGGAGCGATGAGCAGCGGACTGTTGTTAACTAACAGTCATCGATCTCGCTGCTCTTCGGCTTATTCACAGCATTCTTGGTACCCTGTCACTAAGCACCCACACTATACTATACTGTTTACCCCCTAAACCACCGCTCCTGGAGCCCACCGGCAACTACATTATATGTTTTAACCCCTAAACCGGCGCTCCCGGAGCCCACCGTGACCTACATTATATGTATTAACCACTAAACCACCGCTTCCAGAGCCCACCGCCACCTACATTATATGAATTAACCCCTAAACCGCCACTCCCGGACCCCGCCGCAACTAAATAAAATGTTTAACCCCTAAACCGCCGCTCACGGACCCCGCCGCCAACTACATTAAATTTATTAACCCCTAATCTGCCCCCCTACACCGCTGCCACCTACATTAAATTTATTAACCCTTAATCTGCAGCCCCCAACGTCGCCGCCACTATATTACATTTATTAACATCTAAACCTAAGTCTAACCCTAACCCTAACACCCCCTAACTTAAATATAACTTAAATAAATCTAAATAAATATTCCTAGCATTAAATAAATTATTCCTTTTTAAAACTAAATACTTACCTATAAAATAAACCCTAAGATAGCTACAATATAACTAATAGTTACATTGTAGCTATTTTAGGATTTATTTTTATTTTACAGGCAACTTTGTATTAATTTTAACTAGGTAGAATAGTTATTAAATAGTTATTAACTATTTAATAACTTCCTAGTTAAAATAAATACAAATTTACCTGTAAAATAAAACCTAACCTAAGTTACAATTACACCTAACACTACACTATAATTAAATTAATTACCTAAATTAAAATAAATTAATTACAATTAAATAAAATTAACTAAAGTACAAAAAAAACACTAAATTATAGAAAACAATAAAATAATTACAAGAATTTTAAACTAATTACACCTAATCTAATCCCCCTAATAAAATAAAAAAGCCCCCCAACATAATAAAAATCACTAACCTATACTAAATTACAAATAGCCCTTAAAAGGGCTTTTTGTGGGGCATTGCCCCAAAGTAATCAGCTCTTCTACCTGTAAAAAAAAATACAATACCCCCCCAACATTAAAACCCACCACCCACACACCCAACACTACTCTAAAACCCACCCAATCCCCCCTTAAAAAAAACGTAACACTAACCCCCTGAAGATCACCCTACCTTGAGACGTCTTCACCCAATGGGGCCGAAGTCCTCAACGAAGCCAGGCGAAGTGGTTCTCCAGATGGGCAGAAGTCTTCATCCAGACGGCATCTTCTATCTTCATCCATCCGGAGTGGAGCGGGTCCATCTTCAAGACATCCAACATGGAGCATCCTTCCAGGCCAATGACTACTCGACGAATGAATATTCCTTTAAATGACGTCATCCAAGATAGCGTCCCTTGAATTCTGATTGGCTGATCAAATCAGACAATAGGATTGAGCTTGCATTCTATTGGCTGATTGGAACAGCCCAGTTGGGTGAAGACGTCTCACGGTAGGGTGATCTTAAGGGGGTTAGTGTTAGGTTTTTTTAAGGGGGGATTTGGTGGGTTTTAGAGTAGGGTTGGGTGTGTGGGTGGTGGGTTTTAATGTTGGGGGGGTATTCTATTTTTTTTACAGGTAAAAGAGCTGATTACTTTGGGGCAATGCCCCGCAAAAAGCCCTTTTAGGGGCTATTTGTAATTCAGTATAGGGTAGGGATTTTTATTATTTTGGGGTGCTTTTTTATTTTATTAGGGGGATTAGATTAGGTGTAATTAGTTTAAAATTCTTGCAATTATTTTATTATTTTCTGTATAGTGTAGTGTTAGGTGTAATTGTAGGTTAGATTTTATTTTACAGGTACTTAGGTTAGGTTTTATTTTACAGGTACTTTTGTATTTATTTTAACTAGGTAGCTATTAAATAGTTAATAACTATTTAATAACTATTCTACCTAGTTAAAATAAATACAAACTTGCCTGTAAAATAAAAATAAATCCTAAAATAGCTACAATGCAACTATTAGTTATATTGTAGATAGCTTAGGGTTTATTTTATAGGTAAGTATTTAGTATTAAATAGGAATAATTTAGTTAATTATAGGAATATTTATTTAGATTTATTTAAATTATATTTAAGTTAGGGGGTGTTAGGTTTAGGGTTAGACTTAGTTTAGGGGTTAATAACTTTAATATAGTGGCGGCGACATTGGGGATGTCGGTTTAGGGGTTAATAAATATAATGTAGGTGGCAGCGGTGTAGGGGCAGCAGATTAGGGGTTAATAAATATAATATAGGGAGCGGCAGTTTAGGGGTTAAACACTTTATTTAGTTGCGGCAGGGTCCGGGAACGGCGGTTTAGGGGTTAAACACTTTATTTAGTTGCGGCGGGGTCCGGGAGTGGCGGTTTATGGGTTAATAAGTATAATGTAGGTGGCGGCAGTGTAGGGGGGCAGATTAGGGGTGTTTAGACTCGGGGTACATGTTAGGGTGTTAGGTGTAGATGTTCCCATAGGAATCAATGGGATATCGGGCAGCAGCGAACATGAGCTTTCACTGCTTTCTGACTCCCATTGATTCCTATGGCATTCACTGGGCCGGAATAGTGGCGAGGGTACCTGGTAGAAATTTGATAACTTCCAAAAGTAGTCAGAAGTGCCGAACTTGCGTTCGGAACATCTGTAGTGACGTAAGCATCGATCTGTGTTGGACAGAGTCTGGCAGAACGTATGTCACATCACTATATTCTACTTTTGCCGGTCTGTAGGGTTTGATAACTAAGGCGACTCAGGCTCGCCACAAATACGGTGTGGAATTCCAGCGTATTTGCAGTTGACGGCTTGATAATTAGAGGCCAATGTGAAAAATGTGAGTATAACCCTCACATTTTTGTAAATATTTTATTATATCTTTTCATGTGACAACACTGAAGAAATTACACTTTGTTACAATGTAAAGTAGTGAGTGTACAACCTGTATAACAGCGTAAATTTGCTGTCCCCTCAAAATATCTCAACACACAGCCATTAATGTCTAAACCGTTGGCAACAAAAGTGAATACACCCCTAAGTTGAAATGTCCAAATTGGGTCCAAAGTGTCAATATTTTGTGTGGCCACCATTATTTTCCAGCACTGCCTTAACCCTCTTGGGCATGAAGTTCACCAGAGTTTCACAGGTTTCCACTGGAGTCCTCTTCTACTCCTCCATGACGACATCACACTGCTGGTGGATGTTAGAGACCTTGTGCTCCCCTACCTTCCATTTGAGATGCTCCATTTGAGAGTGTGAGAGTGATAATATCAAATTTAACACACCAGCTCCCCATTCACACCTGAGACCGTGTAACACTAACGAGTCACATGATACTGGGGAGGGACATTGGCTAATTGGGCCCAATTGGGACATTTCCACTTAGAGGTGTACTCACTTTTGTTGCCAACGGTTTAGACATTAATGGTTGTGTGTTGAGTTATTTTGAAGGGACAGCAAATTTACACTGTTATACAGGCTGTACACTCACTACTTTACATTGTAGCAAAGTGTCATTTCTTCAGTGTTGTCACATGAAAAAATATAATAAAATATTTACAAAAATCTGAGGGGTCTACTCACTTTCGTTGGTTCTTGTATATACAGTATATATAGAGAGATATATATTTACACACATACAAATCCACACATAAATATACACACCTTTGAGCCATTCCTAAGTCAACACCTTGGGGCATATCTATCAAGCTACGGATAGAGCTTGAGGACCCGTGTTTCTGGCGAGCCTGCAGGCTCGCCAGAAACACCACTTATGAAGCAGCGGTCTAAAGACCGCTGCTCCATAACCTGTCCGCCTGCTCTGAGCAGGCGGACAGACATCGCCGCAATTCAACCCGATCGAGTACGATCGGGTTGATTGACACTCCCCTGCTGGCGACCGATTGTGAGCTGCTGGTGCAATGCTGAATATGGAGAGCGTATTGCTTTCCGTATTCAGCGAGGTCTGGCGGACCTGATCCGCACTGCCGGATCAGGTCCGCCAGACTTTGATAAATAGAGGCCCTTGTCATAAACCATAACGCTTTACATCACAGATAAAAGATTTATTGCAATAATAAAGCTACATTTTACATTTGTAATATATTACCATGTACTTTTTGGGCCAGATTACAAGTAGAAAGCTAATGATAGTGTGAGATGCGATATGAGATATGACTCGACCATGCTAACATTAGCACACGCCTTGATATTACAAGTCCATAGTAAAGCACGGTTACCAGGGAAAGATTAGAGCAGCTGACTTTGCTCAAACTTAACATATATTTTCAATAGATATTGCAAATACACTAACTTGCACCCATAATACAAGTTGAAAGTTATAGTTTGCCCTTGAGTGAAAGCCAAAACTGCACTACAATATTTAGCATGAGTTGAGACCTGAAGTAAACTGTAAGAGTTAAAAAATAATTCACAAAAAACATTTTCATAACCTATTGCACACAAATATGCACATTTTAATAAAAATGTATGCTATACATATTAATTAAAAAGTTTTTAAATGGTTAAAGTGATATGGTATATGACAAGGTGTTTTACTGTAAAGGGCTCCAATGTGTGTGTTACTATATATATATAAATATGTTTATGTGTGTATAGATACAGTATCTCACAAAAGTGAGTACACCCCTCACATTTTTGTAAATATTTTATTATATCTTTTCATGTGACAACATTGAAGAAATGACACTTTGCTACAATGTAAACTAGTGAGTATACAGTCTGTATAACAACGTAAATTTGCTGTCCCCTCAAAATATCTCAACACACAGCCATTAATGTCTAAGCCGTTGGCAACAAAAGTGAGTACACCCCTAAGTTGAAATGTCCAAATTTGGCCCAAAGTGTCAATATTTTGTGTGGCCACCATTATTTTCCAGCACTGCCTTAACCCTCTTGGGCATGGAGATCACCAGAGATTCACAGGTTTCCACTGGAGTCCTCTTCTACTCCTCCACGACAACATCACGCAGCTGGTGGATGTTAGAGACCTTGCTCTCCCACAACTCCCATTTGAGGATGCTCAATAGGGTTTAGGTCTGGCGACATGCTTGGCCAGTCCATCACCTTAACCCTCAGCTTCTTTAGCAAGGCAGTGGTCATCTTGGAGGTGTGTTTGGGGTCATTATCATGTTGGAATACTGCCCTGCGGCCCAGTCTCTGAAAGGAGGGAATCATGCTCTGCTTCAGTATGTCACAGTACATGTTTACATTCATGGTTCCCTCAATGAATTGTAGCTCCGTAATGCCAGCAGCACTCATGCAGGCCCAGACCATGAGACTCCTACCACCATGCTTGACTGTAGGCAAGACACACTTGTCTTTGTACTCCTCACCTGGTTGCCACCACACAAACTTGAAACCATCTGAACCAAATAAGTTTATCTTGGTCTCATCGGACCACAGGACATGGTTCCAGTAATCCATGTCCTTTGTCTGCTTGTCTTCAGCAAACTGTTTGCAGACTTTCTTGTGCATCATTTTTAGAAGAGGCTTCCTTCTGGGATGACAGCCATGCAGACAAATTTGATGCAGTGTGCGGCGTATGATCTGAGCACTGACAGGCTGAACCCCCACCCCTTCAACCTCTGCAGCAATGCTGGCAGCACTTATACTTCTATTTCACAAAGACAACCTCTGGATATGACACTGAGCACATGCACCCAACTTCTTTAGTCGACCATGGCGAGGCCTGTTCTGAGTGGAACCTGTCCTGTGAAACCACTGTATGTTCTTGGCCACTGTGCTTCAGCTCAGTTTTAGGGTCTTGGCAATCTTCTTATAGTCTAGGCCATCTTTATGTAGAGCAATATTTCTTTTTTTCAGATTCTCAGAGAGTTCTTTGCCATGAGGTGCCATGTTGAACTTCCAGTGACCAGTATGAGAGAGTGTGAGAGTGATAACATCAAATTTAACATACATGCTCCCCATTCATACCTGAGACCTTGTAACACTAATGAGTCACATGACACTGGGGAGGGAAAATGGCTGGAAAATAATGGTGGCCACACAAAATATTGACACTTTGGACCCAATTTGGACATTTCCACTTAGGGGTGTACTCACTTTTGTTGCCAATGGGTTAGATATTAATGGCTGTGTGTTGAGTTATTTTGAGGGGACAGAAAATTTACACTGTTATACAGGCTGTACACTCGCTACTTTGCATTGTAGAAAAGTGTAATTTGTTCAGTGCTGTCACATGAAAAGATATAATAAAATATTTACAAAAATGTGAGGGGTGTACTCACTTTCGTGAGATACTGTATATATGTGTGTGTATATATCTGTGTATATAAATATTTAAATCTAATAATATGTATGTGCCTACAAAAATACATATATACACATATAAACAGATAAATACACATGTATACACATAAATGCATGTTTATATAGGACTTTTGAGTCCTTCCCAGTCAAAAAACTTGAAACATTCAATATAAATTTTATTCATTTTCAATGTGTTTTGTTATATACATATATATATATATATATATATATATATATATATATATATATAATGTATATATATATATATATATATATATATATATATATATATATATATTATTTTGTGGAAATGTCTCTAAATGTGATTGGATAGCTTAAGATATAGACTTTAAGTTTGTAATAAAACATTATTGCACTATCTTCGTCTCTTCTCTCATTTTGGTATTACTTGCTCCATCTACCATATTACGAGGTACTATACTCCGAATACTAGTCTTTGACATACACTAAGGGAAAAAGAAGAAGTACGGTGACAGTATCTAACTTGCACCCATAATACAAGTTGAAAGTTATAGTTTGCCCTTGAGTGAAAGCCGAAACGGCACTACAATATTTAGCATGAGTTGAGACCTGAAGTAAACTGTAAGAGTTAAAAAATAATTCACAAAAAACATTTTCATAACCTATTGCACACAAATATGCACATTTTAATAAAAATGTATGCTATACATATTAATTAAAAAGTTTTTAAATGGTTAAAAGTGATATGGTATATGACAAGGTGTTTTACTGTAAAGGGCTCCAATGTGTGTGTTACTATATATATATATATATATATATATATATATATATATATATATATATATATATATATATATATATAAATATGTTTATGTGTGTATAGATACAGTATCTCACAAAAGTGAGTACACCCCTCACATTTTTGTAAATATTTTATTATATCTTTTCATGTGACAACATTGAAGAAATGACACTTTGCTACAATGTAAACTAGTGAGTATACAGTCTGTATAACAGCGTAAATTTGCTGTCCCCTCAAAATATCTCAACACACAGCCATTAATGTCTAAGCCGTTGGCAACAAAAGTGAGTACACCCCTAAGTTGAAATGTCCAAATTTGGCCCAAAGTGTCAATATTTTGTGTGGCCACCATTATTTTCCAGCACTGCCTTAACCCTCTTGGGCATGGAGATCACCAGAGATTCACAGGTTTCCACTGGAGTCCTCTTCTACTCCTCCACGACAACATCACGCAGCTGGTGGATGTTAGAGACCTTGCTCTCCCACAACTCCCGTTTGAGGATGCTCAATAGGGTTTAGGTCTGGCGACATGCTTGGCCAGTCCATCACCTTAACCCTCAGCTTCTTTAGCAAGGCAGTGGTCATCTTGGAGGTGTGTTTGGGGTCATTATCATGTTGGAATACTGCCCTGCGGCCCAGTCTCTGAAAGGAGGGAATCATGCTCTGCTTCAGTATGTCACAGTACATGTTTACATTCATGGTTCCCTCAATGAATTGTAGCTCCGTAATGCCGGCAGCACTCATGCAGGCCCAGACCATGAGACTCCTACCACCATGCTTGACTGTAGGCAAGACACACTTGTCTTTGTACTCCTCACCTGGTTGCCACCACACAAACTTGAAACCATCTGAACCAAATAAGTTTATCTTGGTATCATCGGACCACAGGACATGGTTCCAGTAATCCATGTCCTTTGTCTGCTTGTCTTCAGCAAACTGTTTGCAGACTTTCTTGTGCATCATTTTTAGAAGAGGCTTCCTTCTGGGATGACAGCCATGCAGACCAATTTGATGCAGTGTGAGGCGTATGATCTGAGCACTGACAGGCTGAACCCCCACCCCTTCAACCTCTGCAGCAATGCTGGCAGCACTTATACTTCTATTTCGCAAAGACAACCTCTGGATATGACACTGAGCACATGCACACAACTTCTTTAGTTGACCATGGCAAGGCCTGTTCTGAGTGGAACCTGTCCTGTGAAACCACTGTATGTTCTTGCCCACTGTGCTTCAGCTCAGTTTTAGGGTCTTGGCAATCTTCTTATAGTCTAGGCCATCTTTATGTAGAGCAATATTTATTTTTTTCAGATTCTCAGAGAGTTCTTTGCCATGAGGTGCCATGTTGAACTTCCAGTGACCAGTATGAGAGAGTGTGAGAGTGATAACATCAAATTTAACACACCTGCTCCCCATTCATACCTGAGACCTTGTAACACTAATGAGTCACATGACACTGGGGAGGGAAAATGGCTGGAAAATAATGGTGGCCACACAAAATATTGACACTTTGGACCCAATTTGGACATTTCCACTTAGGGGTGTACTCACTTTTGTTGCCAATGGGTTAGATATTAATGGCTGTGTGTTGAGTTATTTTGAGGGGACAGAAAATTTACACTGTTATACAGGCTGTACACTCGCTACTTTGCATTGTAGAAAAGTGTAATTTGTTCAGTGCTGTCACATGAAAAGATATAATAAAATATTTACAAAAATGTGAGGGGTGTACTCACTTTCGTGAGATACTGTATATATGTGTGTGTATATCTGTGTATATAAATATTTAAATCTAATAATATGTATGTGCCTACAAAAATACATATATACACATATAAACAGATAAATACACATGTATACACATAAATGCATGTTTATATAGGACTTTTGAGTCCTTCCCAGTCAAAAAACTTGAAACATTCAATATCAATTTTATTCATTTTCAATGTGTTTTGTTATATACATATATATATATATATATATATATATATATATATATATATATATATATATATATTTATATATATATATATATATATATATATATATATATATATATATAATATAATATATATATATATATATATATATATATATATATATATATATATATATATATATATATATATATATATATATATATATATTATATTGTGGAAATGTCTCTAAATGTGATTGGATAGCTTAAGATATAGACTTTAAGTTTGTAATAAAACATTATTGCACTATCTTCGTCTCTTCTCTCATTTTGGTATTACTTGCTCCATCTACCATATTACGAGGTACTATACTCCGAATACTAGTCTTTGACATACACTAAGGGAAAAGGAAGAAGTACGCTGACAGTATCTTGAAGACAATCAAACCCATCTCACCAGAGGTCTCTCCCTCATAGAAGCGGCAACTTACATCATAACGATTTAGGTCATTTATAATAAGTGGAACCTAACAAAATATGGCTAGATTACAAGTGGAGCATTAAATGATTGCATCTATGACGGCATCAGAACAAGGCTCTTTTTGGTGCCTATTGAAGCTCGCTCTTGTGAGTAAAATGCTTCCCAGCAATGTGAACGTGAGCTTGCATTCACATTGCTGACAACTTGTAATACCAGCGCACATTAGCGTGCACTGGCAATACACAGTGGAGCACAAAAATAAATTTCATGAAAGTAATATTTAGCTCTCCACTTGTAATCTAGCCCTTTCTGTTTTATATGTTTTTGAACAATACCTACTTGAACTAATATTAAGAACACAGCTGCTCATAAAATATACACTTAGAGACTACTGTAATTTAAATATTCCATAGCGTGGAAACATTCTTGCTGTATTATCTCTACTTTTTTTTAACTCGAGCCCAGGGAAAGCCAATTGGTTCAGTTTCATACATACGTAGGTATTAATTTTACGGTCTCTGTCTGTATTAATATATTAATTCTGTATAGTGCAGTGTTTGTACAGTTTGCCAACATTGACATCAAATTAGGCATTCTACTTTTCTACACACACACACACATATATATATATATATATATATATATATATATATATATATATATATATATATATATATATAAAAACATATATATATATATAAATATATATATATAAATATATTTATAACACACAGAGAAAGTCCAGCACTCACTTACAAGCACTCAGCTAAAATTTAAAAGAAAAAATGGAAAGGTTGGTTACCGCATCTGGCCAAATGGGACAAGCCCAGGTACCACGTCAAGGTCCTTTCCAATACCTGGGACCCTAAAACAGCCACACAATGCAAGCTCTCAAATCCAAACAAACTGGGAACAAGGGAAGGGTGCACAGGCTTATGTAATCACCCTAGACATATACAAAACACGGAAGGGTACTGCACTCTCATACCGGACCAGGTAAACATCCCATGACCCTGCAACATGCTCAGCCCTGGGTGCTCACCGGCACTCACGGGAAGCTGTGCTGTCCCCAGAGTCACAGGCAGTTAACCCCAGACAGGTTTGAGTGCAAGAACCATAGGGAAAATTACAAAACAAATTAATACAACACACAGAGAAAGTCCAGCACTCACTTACAAGCTCTCAGCTAAGATTTAAAAGCAAAAATGGAAAGGTTAGTTACCGCATCTGGCCAAATGGGACAAGCCCATGTACCTCGTCAAGGTCCTTTCCAATACCTGGGACCCTAAAACAGCCACACAATGCAAGCTCTCAAATCCAAACAAACTGGGAACAAGGGAAGGGTGCACAGGCTTTTAAATCTTAGCTGAGAGCTTGTAAGTGATTGCTGGACCGTCTCTGTGTGTTGTATTAATTTGATTTGTAATTTTCCCTATGGTTCTTGCACCCAGACTGGTCTCGGGTTAACTGCCTGTGACTCTGGGGACAGCACAGCTTCCTGTATGTGCTGGTGAGCACCCAGGGCTGAGCATGTTGCATCATGGGATGTGTACCCGGTCCGGTATGAGAGTGCAGTCCCCTTCTGTGTTTTATATATATATATATATATATATATATATATATATATATATACACAGTATCTCTTTCTTTCTATCATCTATCTCTCTATATCTCTTTATATCTCTCTCTATATCTATCTATCTATCTATCTATCTATCTATCTATCTATCTATCTATCTATCTATCTATCTATCTTTTTATATCTATCTATATCTATCTATCTGTCTGTCTATCTCTCGCTCTCTATCTATCTATCTATCTATCTATCTATCTATCTATCTATCTATCTATCTATCTATCTATCTATCTATTGCTATTTATCTTCCTATCTCTATCTATCTATATATCATCTATTTATCTCTTTTTATATCTATCCATCTTTCTATATAATTTTTTATTAGTTTATTATTATATAATTATTGTGGTTATGTCAATCTCTAGGCTAGGATTTGCATTTATTGGTAAGCTGTTCTGTACACTGAAAAAAGAGCATAGCTACTATTAAATGCCACACACCTGAACTGGTCGAGGACACAAACCTAATTACTCTGGAAAGATTAAAAAAAGGCAAAGCAATATAAACTGTATATGACACAAAGTTTAGCGAGCATATATTAATTTCTGCAGTTTGAAAACCAAATGAAACGTACATATTTTTATTATATTTTTTTAAAGCAAAAGAATAAACTATGCTGTTCACTAAATAACTGTAATCCTATAACACTGGTACCTAAATTGTATAGCTACTAGTGTTATAGCATATTACCTCAAGCACAAAAAAATCTGTGACTCTTCCCAACCACAGTAAACAATAATTGACAATGACCAAGCTCCATAAACCCCTCATCTCTAAATGTGTCCTAAACACAATTAACCCTAACTGGGAACCTCCAGTTTGTATTTTTGTTATTGCAAAATTATTATTTTTTTATTAAATTAGGGGAGTTTAGATGTTGGGGTAGGTGTTATTGAGATTAAAGGGGATATTTATCAAAAATTTAACTGCAAATACGCTGGAATTCCGCAGAGTAATTGTGGCGAGCTTGATCCAAACTAGTTATCAAAGCCTACAGACCGGCAAAAGTCGAAATCTGTGACATAACATACGATCCGCCGGTCTCAATTCGACACAGATCATCATTACAGATGTTCCGAATACACATTCAGCACTATTTGACACTTTTTAAAAGTTATCAAATAGTAACCAGGTACGCTCACGGCTATTAGAGCCCAGCGCACCTGGTTTTCAATCCGCCACCCTGGAGGCCGCGGATGCCATAGGAATCAATGGGAGTCTGAAAGCAGCAAAAGCTTATGTTCTATACTGCCAGATATCCCATTGATTTATATGGTAGAAAACAAGTACACCTAACACCCTAACATAAACCCTGAGTCTAAACACCCCTAATATGCCGACATCGCTGCCACCTGCATAATGTTATTAACCCCTATTACGCTGCTCCCCGACACCTCCGCAACGAAATAAATGTATTAACTGCTATCCCGCCGCTCCCGGACCCCCTGCCACTAAATAAACATATTAACCCCTATCCCGCTGCTCCCGGACCCCGCCGCCACTAAATAAACATATTAACCCCTAAAACTCTGGCCTTCCACATCACTACCATTAACTAAACCTATTAGCCCCTAAACCGCCAGCCCCCCACATCGCCATAAAATAAATTAAGCTATTAACCTCTAAACCTAACAACCCACTAAATTTACATTAAAATTACAACATCCCTATCTTAAAATAAATTTAAACTTACCTGCAGAATTAAAAGAAATTAATTCTAAGCTATTAATTAACCTACCCTAACTATTATACTAAAATTACATTAAACTAGCAATTAAATTAACTATGTTACATATTAAAAAAACCCTAAGCCTACTCAAATTATTTAAATATACTATTAAACATTACTAAATTACAAAAAAAAAAATGCGAAGTTACAAAAAATAAAAAACACTAAATTACGGGAAAAAAAACACAGTATCAAAAATAAAAATGAATTACACCTAATCTAATAGCCCTATCAAAATAAAAAAAAGACCCCTCAAAATAAATAAAAAAACCTAGCCTGCAATAAAATACCAATGGCCCTTAAAAGGGCCTTTTGCTGGGAATTGCCCAAAAGAAATCAACTCTTTCACCTGTAAAAAAAAAATACAAACACCCCCAAATAGTAAAACTTACCACCCAACCAACCAACCCCCCTCAAATAAAAAGCCTATCTAAAAAACCTAAGCTCCCCATTGCCCTGAAAAGGGCATTTGTATGGACATTGTCCTTAAAAGGGAATTTAGCTCTTTTACCTGCCCAGATCCTACTCTAAAAATAAAACCAGCACAAAAAACCCTTAAATAAACCTAACACTAACCCCCAACGATCCACTCACAGTTTTTGAAGTTCCGCTTGAAGGATCCATCCAGCCGGCAAGAAGACTTCATCCAGGCGGCAAGAAGTCTTCATCCTGGCGGTCTCTTTCATCTTCATCCATCCGGCAAATCTTTATCCATGCGGCCTCTTCTATTTTCATCCATCTGGCGTGGAGTGGGTCCATCCTGAAGACATCTGGCGCGGAGCACATCTTCAATATGGTTGCCACGGTAAACTGGAACTTGAATGCAAGTGACGTCATCCAAGATGGCATCCCTTGCATTCCTATTGGCTGAAATGTTCCAATCAGTCAATAGGATGAGCGCTCAATCCTATTGGCTGTTCCAATCAGCCAATAGGATTGAGCTCTCATCCCATTGGCTTATTGGAACAGCCAATAGGATTTTAGCAGCTCTTATCCTATTGGGTGATTGGAACCTTTTAGACAATAGGAATGCAAGGGACACCATCTTGGATGACGTCACTTGCATTCAAGTTCCAGTTTACGGCAGCGACCGTATTAAAGAGGAGCTCCGCGCTGGATGTCTTTAGGATGGACCCGCTCTGTGCCTGATGGATTAAGATAAAAGAGGCCGCATGGATGAAGACTTCGCCGGATGGATGAAGATGGAAGAGGCCGCATGGATGAAGACTTTTTGCTGGCTGGATAGATCCTTCAAGCGGAACTTCAAAAACTGTAAGTGGATCATTGGGGGTTAGTGTTAGGTTTATTTAAAGGTTTTTTGGTCGGGTTTTATTTTTAGAGTAGGGTCTGGGCAGGTAAAAGAGCTAAATGCCCTTTTAAGGGCAATACCCATACGAATGGGAGCTTAGATTTTTTAGATAGGCTTTTTATTTGGGGGGGTTGGTGTTTGTATTTTTTTTTACAGGTGAAAGAGCTGATTTATTTGGGGCAATGCCTCGCAAAAGGCCCTTTTAAGGGCCATTGGTAGTTTATTGTAGGCTAGGGTATTTTTATTTGCGGGGGGGCTTCTTTATTTGGATAGGGCTATTAGATTATGTGTAATTCATTTTTATTTTTGATACAGTGTTTTTTTTTTCATAATTTAGTGATTTTTATTTTTTGTAACTTAGCAGGGTTTTTTTTGTAATTTAGTAATTTTTAATAGTAGATTTAAATAAATCTACTATTAAAAAGCGGCGGAATATGGGTTACTAACTTAATTTAGGTTGCTGCAGGGTCCGGAATAGGGGTTATTAAATTTAATTTAGGTTGCGGCGGTGTGCCTAGGAGCGGTGGGATAGGGGTTAATAACTTTATTAGAGTTGCAGCGGGGTTCGGGAGCGGCGGGATAGGGGTTAAATGTTTTAGTATACTGGCGGAGTTTAGTGACAGGGTATGAATAAAGTTGGTAAAAAGCCGAATAGCAGTGAAATAGATGACTGTTAGTTAACAACAGTCCTATGCTCATCGCCCTGTACTTGGTGTGCAGCTTTTTGACGTATTTTTTATAAATATGGAAATTGTATTCTGCCAGCGAATGCAGCATAGTTGAGGTTTTGATAAATATCCCTCTAGCTGTGATAAGAGAATCATAAAGTGTAAGACTTAGATTTAGTGGAGGCTATTTGCAATGGGGGCAATCAAGCAGAGTGGTTGCTGACAGGAGGATTGTTTAGAGTGATTGAAAAGTGTTTGTGGATGATGAAACATGTAGGAGGCTTATAATAAAGATCAGGAATGTTTGTTTTGGAGGAGGTGCTATAATGGTGACAATCAAAGTACTGCAGGTGATAAAATAAAGCTTTAATTTGTATCTTTCCCAAGCGTATCACTTGAACCTTAAAAATATACTGTACCTATTAAACCTCACAATATCATATTTTTCAAAACTGAAACAAGAACATACATTTTATAGGAATATGCACCAATATTTACAATGCAGGCCAAAACTTTCTTTCTCTGTGTTATACATTATCAAGTATTAACTGGTTAGTACTCTCACTAGTGTACCCAAAAAGTTTGATATTTACATTTCACTTACGAGTAACCAAGTACATTCACTGGTTTAATAAAAAAAAATGTTTCTCAGACTAAACTTTTAAACTATAAAACATGTACACAGCCAAAATGAAATCTTCATAATGCCCATTTTGAATTGCATGTATTTCGACATTTTTTTTAAAAACATTGGGCATTTAAAAAAAAAGTTAATTATGACTGACATTCGGCTAGATTACAAGTTTTGTGTTATGAGCGGTGTTGTGCTAATTTGCAAGTTAATACCACCGCTCACTTACCTACATCGCTGGTATTACAGGTTTATAAAAACCCGGCGTTATCAGGCAAAAAGTGAGCGTAGAGCAAAAATGAGCTCCATACCGCACTCCAATACCAGCGCTGCTGAAAGCTGCAGTGAGCTGGTTTTACGTGCTCATGCACGATTTCCCCATAGACATCAATGGGGAGAGCCGGCTGAAAAAAAGCCTAACACCTGCAAAAAAGCAGCGTAAAGCTCAGTAACGCAGCCCCATTGATTCCTATGGGTAAACAAAATTTATGTTTACACCTAACTCCCTTACATGAACCCCGAGTTTAAACACCCCTAATCTTACACTTAACCCCTAATCTGCCATCCCCGACATCGCCGACACCTACATTATACTTATTAACCCCTAATCTGCCGCCCCCGACATCGACAACACCTACATTATACTTATTAACCCCTAATCTGCTGCAGCCAACATTGCTGACACCTACATTATATTTATTAACCCCTAATCTCCCGCCCCCAATGTCGACACAACCTACCTACACTTATTAACCCCTAATCTGCCGCCCCCAACGTCGCCACCACTATAATAAACATGTTAACCCCTAAACCACCATTCTCCCGCATCGCAAACACTATTTAAATATTATTAACCCCTAATCTGCCACCCCTAACATCACCGCCACCTACCTACATTTATTAACCCCTAATCTGCCGGCCCCAACGTCACTGCCACTATACTAAATTTGTTAACCCTAAAACCTAACCCTAAATCTAACCCTAACCCTAACACCCACTAACTTTAATGTAATTAAAATAAATCTAAATAAAACTTACTATTAATAACTAAATAATTCCTATTTAAAACTAAATACTTACCTGTAAAATAAACCCTAAGCTAGCTACAATATAACTAATAGTTACATTGTAGCTATCTTAGGTTTTATTTTTATTTCACAGGGAAGTTTGTATTTATCTTAACTAGGTAGAATAGTTAGTTAGTAAATAGTTATTAACTATTTACTAAATACATAGCTAAAATAAATAAAAATATACCTGTAAAATAAAACCTAACCTGAGTTACACTACACCTAACCTTACACTACAATTAAATAAATTACATAAATTAAATACAATTACTTAAATTACAAAAAAAACAACACTAAATTACACAAAAGTAAAAAAGAAATTATCAGATATTTAAACTAATTACACCTAATCTAATAGAACTATCAAAATAAAAAAGCCCCCCAAATAAAAAAAAAACGCTAGCCTAAACTAAACTAAACTAAACTACCAATAGCCCTTAAAAGAGCCTTTTTGCTGGGCATTGCCCCAAAGAAATCAGCTCTTTTACCTGTAAAAAAAATATACAAACACCCCCCCAACAGTAAAACCCACTACCCACACAACAAAACCCCCAAATAAAATCCTAACTAAAAAAAACTAAGCTCCCCATTGCCCTGAAAAGGGCATTTGGATGGGCATTGCCCTTAAAAGGGCATTTAGCTCTTTTTCAAGTGCCCAACCCCCTAATCTAAAAATAAAACCCACCCAATAAACCCTTAAAAAAGCCTAACACTAACCCCCGAAGATCCACTTACAGTTTTTGAAGACACGACATCCATCCTCAATGAAGCACCAGAAGTCCTCATCGAAGCAAGCAGAAGTCTTCATCCAAGAGGCCGAAGTCTTCATCCAAGCCCGCAAAAGTCTTCATCCAGACGACGTCTTCTATCTTCATCCATCCGGCGCAGAGCGGCTCCATCTTCAAGACATCCAGCGTGAATCATCCTCTTCAATCGAAGTCTTCTTGCAGAATGAAGGTTCCTTTAAATGACGTCATCCAAGATTGCGTCCCTTGAATTCCGATTGGTTGATAGAATTCTATCAGCCAATCGGAATTAAAGGTGAAAAAATCCTATTGGCTGATCCAATCAGCCAATAGGATTGAGCTTGCATTCTATTGGCTGATTGGAACAGCCAATAGAATGCAAGCTCAATCCTATTGGCTGATTGGATCCTGATTGGACCCTCTTCCCTCTGCGCATTGTTTTTTTTAAATTTACACTGCTGTTGCACCAGATATGAGTGGTGGCACTGGGGTGACACTGTGCCCTGGCAGGCAGGCAGGCACTGAAACGCAAACGTGTGAAGGAAACTGACTGCTATTATTTAACACAGTCAAAAAAGTGTTGTTTTTTTTAAATCTACACTACTGTTACACCAGATATGAGTTGCACTGGGGTGACACTGTGCCCTGGCAGGCAGGCACTGAAATGCACACGTGTGAAGGAAACTGACTGCTATTATTTAACACAGTCAAAAAAGTGTTGTTTTTTAAAATCTACACTACTGTTACACCAGATATGAGTTGCACTGGGGTGACACTGTGCCCTGGCAGGCAGGCACTGAAATGCACAGGTGTGAAGGACACTGACTGCTATTATTTAACACAGTCAAAAAAGTGTTGGTTTTTTTATATTTAAACTACTGTTACACCAGATATGAGTTGCACTGGGGTGACACTGTGCCCTGGCAGGCAGGCACTGAAACGCACACGTGTGAAGGAAACTGACTGCTATTATTTAACACAGTCAAAAAAGTGTTGTTTTTTTATATTTAAACTACTGTTACACCAGATAGAAGTTGCACTGGGGTGACACTGTGCCCTGGCAGGCAGGCACTGATACGCACACGTGTGAAGGAACCTGACTGCTATTATTTAACACAGTCAAAAAAGTGTTGTTTTTTTTAAAATCTACACTACTGTTACACCACATATGAGTTGCACTGGGGTGACACTGTGCCCTGGCAGGCAGGCACTGAAACACACACGTGTGAAGGAAACTGACTGCTATTATTTAACACAGTAAAAAAGTGTTGTTTTTTTATATTTAAACTACTGTTACACCAGATATGAGTTGCACAGGGGTTACACTGTGCCCTGGCAGGCAGGCACAGAAACGCACACGTGTGAAGGAAACTGACTGCTATTATTTAACACAGTCAAAAAAGTGTTGTTTTTTTTATATTTAAACTACTGTTACACCAGATATGAGTTGCACTGGGGTGACACTGTGCCCTGGCAGGCAGGCACTGAAACGCACAGGTGTGAAGGACACTGACTGCTATTATTTAACACAGTCAAAAAAGTGTTGGTTTTTTTATATTTAAACTACTGTTACACCAGATATGAGTTGCACTGGGGTGACACTGTGCCCTGGCAGGCAGGCACTGAAACGCACACGTGTGAAGGAAACTGACTGCTATTATTTAACACAGTCAAAAAAGTGTTGTTTTTTTATATTTAAACTACTGTTACACCAGATAGAAGTTGCACTGGGGTGACACTGTGCCCTGGCAGGCAGGCACTGATACGCACACGTGTGAAGGAACCTGACTGCTATTATTTAACACAGTCAAAAAAGTGTTGTTTTTTTTAAAATCTACACTACTGTTACACCACATATGAGTTGCACTGGGGTGACACTGTGCCCTGGCAGGCAGGCACTGAAACACACACGTGTGAAGGAAACTGACTGCTATTATTTAACACAGTAAAAAAGTGTTGTTTTTTTATATTTAAACTACTGTTACACCAGATATGAGTTGCACAGGGGTTACACTGTGCCCTGGCAGGCAGGCACAGAAACGCACACGTGTGAAGGAAACTGACTGCTATTATTTAACACAGTCAAAAAGGTGTTTTTTTTTTATATTTAAACTACTGTTACACCAGATATGAGTTGCACTGGGGTGACACTGTGCCCTGGCAGGCAGGCACTGAAACGCACACGTGTGAAGGAAACTGACTGCTATTATTTAACACAGTCAAAAAAGTGTTGTTTTTTTATATTTAAACTACTGTTATACCAGATATGAGTTTCACTGGGGTGACACTGTGCCCTGGCAGGCAGGCAGGCACTGAAACGCACACGTGTGAAGGAAACAACTGACTGCTATTATTTAATACAGTCAAAAAAGTGTTGTTTTTTTTATATTTAAACTACTGTTACACCAGATATGAGTTGCACTGGGGTGACACTGTGCCCTGGCAGGCAGGCACTGAAATGCACACGTGTGAAGGAAACTGACTGCTATTATTTAACACAGTCAAAAAAGTGTTTTTTTTTTTAAATCTACACTACTGTTACACCACATATGAGTTGCACTGGGGTGACACTGTGCCCTGGCAGGCAGGCACTGAAATGCACACGTGTGAAGGAAACTGACTGCTATTATTTAACACAGTCAAAAAAGTGTTGGTTTTTTTATATTTAAACTACTGTTACACCAGATATCAGTTGCACTGGGGTGACACTGTGCCCTGGCAGGCAGGCACTGAAAAGCACACGTGTGAAGGAAACTGATTGCTATTATTTAACACAGTCAAAAAAAGTGTTGTTTTTTTATATTTAAACTACTGTTATACCAGATAGGAGTTGCACTGGGGTGACACTGTGCCCTGGCAGGCAGGCAGGCACTGAAACGCACACGTGTGAAGGAAACTGACTGCTATTATTTAACACAGTCAAAAAAGTATTGTTTTTTTATATTTAAACTACTATTACACCAGATAGGAGTTGCACTGGGGTGACACTTTACCCTGGCAGGCAGGCACTGAAAGGCACACGTGTGAAGGAAACTGACTGCTATTATTTAACACAGTCAAAAAAGTGTTGTTTTTTTATATTTAAACTACTATTACACCAGATAGGAGTTGCACTGGGGTGACACTGTGCCCTGGCAGGCAGGCACTGATACGCACACGTGTGAAGGAAACTGACTGCTATTATTTAACACAGTCAAAAAAGTGTTTTTTTTTTTTAAATCTACACTACTGTTACACCACATATGAGTGGTGGCACTGGGCAAGTGGGCACAGTATACGCTGTGAGTCTGACACACACGCTGGCAGGCAGGCAACTGCAATTAGATTACACAGGAAAAAAAAAAAGCAGCCCTAAAAAGGGCTTTTTGGGTTGCTGTCCTTACAGCAGAGATCAGATGAGTCCTTCAGTAGTGGACACTGAATACACTAGCCTAGCTATCGATTTCCCTATTAATCAGCAGCAGCTACACTGTCCCTCCTCTCCCTAAGAATGCAGCTTCCGAATTAATCTAAAATGGATGTTGTCCAGGAGGTAGGAGGGTCTGGGAGGGAGGGTCTGCTGCTGATTGGCTGGAATGTGCCTGCTGACTGTGAGTTACAGGTCAAAGTATTACTCAATGATGATGAATAGGGGGCGGATTGAACATCGGATATGTTCGCCGCCGCAGCGAACGCGAACATGCTATATTCGCCGGGAACTATTCGCGACATCACTACTCCTCACATTCTCTTATTATGGTTAAACCCTTTAATAGTAATTTAGGTTTTCTACCCAGTCTAGAGTGTAAGAAATCCAGATTTAGCATTACATCAAAGTAAATTGTCACTACAACTTTTTTGGTATGGCAGAGAAAAGGAAGTCATTAACACTATAAGATGGATACAAAGTTTGCTCATGTCAATACATAATGGATTGGAACCCATGACAGGGATTTAATTTCAATGAAAATAGAAAGGGTAAAGTGGGAATAGTATGACAGACACATTATTAACATTTGAACTTTTCTCTTGCTGAGCAGGATGCTGACCAAGTTGAATATAATTGATATCATTGTCTTCTGGGAGTTTATTACTTGTGTCCCTTGACCTTAAGGTTAATCATAGAGATATCTGGTAAAGTCTGTATTTTAATCTTATAGGGACAATAAGCTTAATAACAAAATCTACCATACATAAGAAAAAACCCAATTCAAACAGGTTAAAAGTACAGTTTTACATGAACAAAGATTAAACTGATCTTAAAAAAAAGTGCTTGCTTGTGCACAGCTAAACCTTAGTCATTGATAAGGAGTTTGGACGGTTTAATAATATCAGGTTTTCAATATGTTAAAAGAGAAAGTGGCATCTCAGATAGCACCCCCCTCCCACTTCACTTAACTAATTACTTGTAATACATGTAAAATTAGACTTTGCTCTTTCCATTAACAGTATGTAGTGTGCATGTAAAAATACTTTGGTAAAACTATTTAATTAACAACTTGTAAAGCTAAAATAGTTGCTAACAACTGCATATTGCTCCATATAGTAGCAGCCTCTGTGCAGCCAGTAGCACTCTTATTGTTATCTAACTGGTGTCCCTCTGAACTTGTTTTTTCGGCCACTGTGAAAAAGTAGAACAAATAATGGCCCAGATTACAAGTTTTGCGTTAGAGGCTATGCGGTGCTAAAGAGCAGTTTCTCTCACCGCTCACTTACCTGGTATTACGGGTTTTCAGAAACCCATCGTTAAAAGACAAGATGTGACGCTGAGCAAAATTGTGCTCATTACCGCACTCCAATACCAGCGCTGCTTAAGTCAGCAGTGAGCTGGTCATACGTGCTCGTGCACGATTTCCCCATAGGAATCAACGGGGAGAGCCGTCTGAGAAAATGTCTAACACCTGCAAAAAAGCAGCGTAAAACTAAGTAACGCAGCCCCATTGATTCCTATGGGGAAATAAAATGTATGTCTACACCTAACACCCTAACATGAACCCCGAGTCTAAACACCCCTAATCTTACACTTATTAACCCCTAATCTGCCGCCCCTGACATCGCCGACACCTGCATTATAATTATTAACCCCTAATCTGCTGCTCCGGACACCGCCGCCACCTACATTATACTTATGAACCCCTAATCTGCTGCCCCCAACATCGCCAACAACTACATTATATTTATTATCCTCTAATCTGCCACCCCCAATGTTGGCGCCACCTACCTACACTTATTAACCCCTAATCTGCCGCCCCTGACATCGCCGACACCTGCATTATAATTATTAACCCCTAATCTGCTGCTCCGGACACCGCCGCCACCTACATTATACTTATGAACCCCTAATCTGCTGCCCCCAACATCGCCAACAACTACATTATATTTATTAACCTCTAATCTGCCACCCCCAATGTTGGCGCCACCTACCTACACTTATTAACCCCTAATCTGCCGTCCCTAACATCTCCGCCACCTACCTAAATTTATTAACCCCTAATCTGCCTCCCCCAATGTCGCTGCCACTATACTAAATGTATTAACCCCTAAATCGAAGTCTAACCCTAACCCTAACACCCCCTAACTTAAATATAATTTAAATAAGTCTAAATAAAATTGCTATCATTAACTAAATTATTCCTATTTAAAACAAAATACTTACCTATAAAATAAACCCTAAGCTAGCTACAATATAAATAAAAGTTACATTGTAGCTAGCTTAGGGTTTATTTTTATTTTACAGGCAAGTTTGTATTTATTTTAACTAGGTAGAATAGTTATTAAATAGTTATTAACTATTTAATAACTACCTAGCTAAAATAAATACAAAAGTACCTGTAAAATAAAACCTAACCTAAGTTACACTAACACCTAACACTACACTATAATTAAATAAATTAACTACATTAAATACAATTACCTAAAATACAAAAAAAAACAAACACTAAATTACAGAAAATAATAAACAAATTCCAGATATTTAAACTAATTACACCTAATCTAATAGCCCTATCAAAATAAAAAAAGCCCCCCCAAAATAAAAAAAAACCCTAGCCTAAACTAAACTACCAATAGCCCTTAAAAGGGCCTTTTGTGGGGCATTGCCCCAAAGTAATCAGCTCTTTTACCTGTAAAAAAAAATGCAACCAACTCCCAACAGTAAAACCCACCACCCAAACAACCAACCCCCCAAATAAAATTATATCTAAAAAAAACCTAAGCTCCCAATTGCCCTGAAAAGGGATTTGGATGGACATTGCCCTTAAAAGGGCAGTTAGCTCTTTTGCAGGCCCAAAGTCCCTAACCTAAAAATAAAACCCACCCAATACACCCTTAAAAAAACCTAACACTAACCCCCTGAAGATCGACTTACCGGGAGAAGTCTTCATCCAAGCCGGGTCAAAGTCCTCAAGAAGCCGGGAGAAGTCTTCATCCAAGCTGGGCGAAGTGGTCCTCCAGACGAGCAGAAGTCTTCATCCAAACCGCATCTTCTATATTCATCCATCCGGCACGGAGCGGGTCCATTTTCAAAACATCCGAAGACATGCTAACTTCAGGATATTGCAACCGTTTTAACTCCTTCTCACCAGAGACTTCTATGGGAAGTGGAACAAAAAGCCTTAATAGTTATTACTTGTGCTAACCCCACACTATGCTAGATCAACTGCGCTAAAGCTGAAGGTGCACAAGAATACTTTACATTCTTATGTTTTTCACATAAAAGAAAATGTTCTTTTATTTTTAAACATATATATATATATATATATATATATATATATATATTACATACACAGATATATAGAGAAATATATGTTTTAAAAAGTGAAGAAAATAGTAATTTAAAGTTTTTCTATTCAAAACACATTAAAACATATTAAATCTGAATAAAAATGATATTGCGTGCTGAAAGGTATTTGACTGGGAAGGGCTCAAAAGTATTTATATGTTTATGTGTATGCATGTGTTTTTGATCACTCAAACTAGAAAACACACAAGGGTGCACCGGCCTTATGTAATCTCCCTAGACACATACAAAACATGAAAATGAACTACACTCTCAAACTGGACCAGAGACACATCCTATGACCCTGTAAAATGCAAAGTCCTGGGTGCTCAATAGCACTCACAGCCAGCTGCACAGCCTCTAGAGACCAAGGGGCCTATTTATGAAAGGCCTGTCGGTCATGATCCGACATTGAGGATCATGTCCGACAGACTTCGATCGTATTTGATTGGGTTGAATTGCGGTGATGTCTGTCCGCCTCCTCAGAGCAGGTGGACAGTTTATGGAGCAGCGGTCTTTAGGATCACCAGAAACACAGGGCTTTAAGCTCCATACAGAGCTTGATAGATAGGCCCCCAAGGCAGTTAACCCCAGACAAGTATGGGTTTGACAGTGCAGTACATTTCCGTGTTTTGTTTGTGTCTAGGGAGGATACATAAGGCCTATGCACCCTTGTGTGGTTTCCATTTTGAGTAATTGAAAGCATGCATTATTTGGCTGTAGATAGGGACCCCGGAGGGAAGAGAACTTGATGTGGCTCCAGGGCTTGACCCTTTTGGCCAGATGCTGCAACTAAGTCTTTCATTTTTGCTTTTAATCTTAGCTGTGTACTTGCAAGAGAGTGCCTGTCTTTTTCTGTGTGTGGCATTGATTAATTTGATTTGAAATTCTCCTTATGGGCTTTGCACCCAGACTTGACTGGGGTTAAATGTCTGAGTCTCTAGAGGCTGTGTAGCTAGCTGTGAGTGCCATTGATTGCAGGGTCATAGGATGTGTACCTGGTCCAGTTTGAGAGTCCTTTGCAGTCAAACACTTTGCCATAAACCATATCCCTTTTAAACTCTTTAAAAATCTTTTTTTAGCAATATTAAAAATATATTTTTATTAAAGAGTGTGTATATGATTGTAATACTTAATTTTAATATGTTTTTTTTATGTGTTTTGTGAGTTTTTTTTATCCCTTTTACTTTACTTCAGGCCTCAAGTAGAGCTAAATATTCTAGCACAGTTTCAACTTGGGTACAGTGCAATATTTTAGTTTAAACTTGTAATATGAGCCTATGTTGCATGGTTGGAATCACCATTAAAAGTGTAGGTTGTGTTAGAGCTATGTCAGCCGCGCTTACCTTTCTCTGGTAAATGGGATTTACCATGGACTTGTTGTAATATCAAGCCGCACTTCCTAATGTTAGCACGGTTCCACAATATTGATTATCGTGTCCCACTCTATTATTAGTGCACCACTTGTAATCTAGACCACAGTGCTTTATGTCCCTTTAAGGATTCCAAAATATTGATATGCGGCCCTCATATATTGGGATGTTAGCTATAACTGATCTAGGCCATTTTTTTCTGTGGTTTCATGATTACAATGAATTACCATTGCAACCATAGCCATTTAATTAGCTGATCATATTTGTGTTCAAAAGAGTAATTTGAACTTTAATTTATGTTGTTATTATACAAAGAAATTATGTGATTTATTAACATGTGAACTGAGCATACATAAGAACTTTAAAATTGGCACTAAGCTGTAGAAAGAGCTAAGAAAAAATTGCACATGAAATAGATCAAAATTTCCTTTTATCTGGTCCAATGTATAAAACAGGTACAAATCTGCAAATCCAGAAATCTAAAATCCAGAATTATTATGAAATATGTACACTTACTCATTAGTATTGCTTATAAATAAAAGTATTAATAATCTCCATTTTTCTTTGCCAGTAAATCACAGACTTCCCTGTTTGCGTCTTTTGTTTGTTTTTTGTGTTCTAAAATGCAATCACTGTATTTAAAACAACTATTACCTTTCTGATTATAGTTCTGTACTATCTTTCTGATGGTTCTATGTAAACAGAAGTATTAAAATCACATAAAAATACCTTTAGATTGGATTACGGCTTAAAAGACAAACAAAAATGTATTTGCTTACGCCTAGATTACAAGTTTTGCACTATAGAGGGTGCAAAACGAATGCAACAAAAGTTGCGTTATTTCACCCTCCATAGCGCTGCCATTACGAGTTTTGGGAAAGCCACCTTGTGCGTGAGATTTGGTTGCGATGAGCTCCATACCGCTGCTTTGACGTGCTCATGCACGCTTTTCCCCATAGACATGAATGGGGAGAAAGTGTTAGAAAAAAAAATAACACCTGCGATCGCGGAATGAAATGCTCCGTAACGCAACCCCATTGATGTCTATGGGGAAAAAAAAGTTTCGTTTAAACCTAACACCCTAACATAAATCCCATGTCTAAACACCCCTAATCTGCTGCCCCTGACATCGCCGACACCTACATAATGTTATTAACCCATAATCTGCCGCTCCCAATATCACTGACACCTACATAATGTTATTAACCCATAATCTGCCGCTACCGATATTGCTGCCACTATAATAAAGGTATTAACCCCTATTCCACCGCTCCTTGACATCGCCACTACTAAATAAAGTTATTAACCCCTAAACCTCTGGCCTCCCACATCACTCCCACTAAATAAACCTATTAACCCCTAAACCACCAGCCCCCCACATCGCAAAAAACTAAATTAAACTATTAACCCCTAAACCCCCTAACTTTATATTAAAATTACAAGATTCCTATGTTAAAATAAATAAAAACTTACCTGGGAAATTAAAAAAACTTAAGTTTAAATTATAAATTAAACTAACTTTACTATTATACTAAAATTAAAATAACTATCAATTAAATAAATTAAATTACTCATTAAAAAACACTACAAAAATGTTTTAATCTACAATTACAAAAAATAAAAAATACTAAATTACAAAAAATAAAAAATACTAAAGTACAAAAAATAAAGTAAATTACGAAAAATAACAAAATGATCCAAAATAAAAACAATTACAACTAATCTAATAGTAAAACAACAGATAAAATCTCAAGAGCCCTGGTATCAAAAAACAAATAATATAACAGTTGATTTTCTCAGGGAAAAAAGGATATAGGCTGCACAAAATTATGCTTTGGTGCTGATAGTAATCCTCATTGGAATCGCGACTAACATAATAAGCTGATCGCTAAGTTTATTTAATTTTATATCACATATTTCAATTTGTTTTAATTATAGTAATCTGCCTACCGTTAGCATGTAAACTCCTCCTCACCACAGCTTCCGGACTTTTGATTCTGTTACGTATAGAGTGGTCCCACCCGCTCTATACGCATCTCCAAAGCGCGTGCACGATGATCAGAAGTATTGGGCATGCGCAAATCTCCGATTTCTAGAACTAATGCGCATGCGATACTCTTCCAACAATGCGCATGCATTAATCGCCGTTTGCAACATAGTTTTGAAAGAATAGCTATACAGTATTCATTCAGTACTATGTTGTGCGATCGAGAGAGCAGAAGTTTTTTTTTTTTAGAAGTGACCCGTTTGCAACGATATTTACTGTGGGTGGTCCAACTGAAAGCTATTATGCATGCGCTAAACGGGAGTGAGCATTGGAGTTCAAGACGTTGAATAGGACAGTAGCGCATGTACTTTTTGAATAGTAAGCGGGTGACGTAGATTCATGGCAGTCTAACGGCCAGAATTTCAATTGGTAGTTTGGAGAACGTGATCAAGAAGAAAAACAAAACAAAAAAATGGGTTGATTGTGATAATCTTAAAATAATGATTTTATACGGTGATAACTTTATTTCAACATGATTTCATACAGGTTGATGAATGAAACTCATATTAATTTGCGACAGAGAATTTGATTCTATTTCGACATACAGGTAAGTTAACCTTCACTTTAAGACTCAGCACTGGAAGCTGGGATATTGCTACTGAAATTCTATTGGCTATTCAAATCAGCCAATAGAATTTCAGTAGCTATCATCCTATTGGCTGATTTGAACAGCCAATAGGATTTCAGTAGCTCTCATCCTATTGGCTGATTTGAATTTAAAAAATCAAATCAGCCAATAGGAATGCTAGGGATGCCATTTTGAAAAGGCTCCCTTGCATTGAAGATTTAGTATACGGCGGCAACCGTATGAAGAGGATGCTCCGCGCCGGATGTCTTCAGGGTGGACCCGCTTCCCACCATCGGGATAAAGATAGAAGACGCAGCCGGGATGAAGATAGAAGATGTCACCTAGATGAAGATAGAAGATGCCGCATGGATGAAGACTTTGCCACCTGGATGAAGACTTCGCCGCCTGGATGTCCGGACTTCATAAACTGTAAGTGGATCGTCGGGAGTTAGTGTTAGGTTTATTTAAACTTTTTTAGGGTGGTTTTTTTTTTAGATTAGGGTTTGGGCTTTTCTTAAAAGAACTGAATGCCCTTTTCAGGGCAAGAAAAAGAGCTGAATGACCATACAAATGCCCTTTTCAGGGCAATGGGTAGCTTAGTTTTTTTTTAGAGTTAGGTTTTTTTATTTTGGGGGGTTGGTTGGGTGGTGGTTTTTACTGTTGGGGGTTCTATGTATTTTTTTCATGGAAAAATGTTTACGGGCTATTGGTAGTTTATTGTAGGCTAGGGTTTTTATATTTTGGTGGGCTTTTTATTTTAATTAGATTAGATTAGGTGTCATTGTTTTTATTTTAGATAATTTTGTTTGTTATTTTTCATAATTTAGTGTTTGTTATTTTTTGTACTTTAATATTCTTTTATTTTTTTGTAATATTTTTTTTTTCTAATTGAAGATTTAATTTTTATTAGTAGTTTTTTAATGAGTAATGTAATTTATTTAATTGAGTTATTTTAATTTTAGTATAATAGGTTTAGGGGCTAATAGGTAGTTTATAGGTATTAGTGTACTTTGTAACATTTTAGTTATGAGTTTTGTGTAACTGTTTTGTTGCGTAAAACTCATAACTACTGGTCTCAGATTGCGAAACGGATCGTGTCGGTATAGGTTGTAACGGAAGCTTTTTAGCCTCAACGCAAAACTTGTAATAGCAGTGCTATGGAAATCCCATGCAAATCGTCTTACAGGCTAAAATGCTTGCGGTACAGCTATACTGACAAGACTCGTAATGGCTGCGTTGCTGTTTTAATGATGAAATGGACATTTTTTTCAGCGCTAAAACATGAACGCAAAACTTGTAATCTAGATGATAGTGTTTTGTAAAATTGCCCCTTTACAAAGCAAAGGGTGTGATTTTATGGTCTGATTTTATTTGAAAAGATGTAAAGAAATTGGCTTTAGTGGAGTTTTCTAATATTTTGGAATTGATTTGAATTTGAAAACTCTTTAAAAAACCACATAATGGACTTCCCAATGGAATTTTAACTGGAATTGAGTACATAGTTTCATAAAACTTTATTGATGTTGTCAAATTAATAAAATTGTTTCAATGCATAAGCATTATTTAAATCAATCTCATAATGAATGAATAAATTAATAAATTAATGAAACTTGCAATCAGAAAGAAAGGGACAATTGCTAATTGCTATAAAGTGTTCATGTATTAAATAATACAGAACTCCCTTGTCCAAACGTATTGCTTCAATTAAACATATACAAGATTTTATGTCATTTTTATTAATATCAATATCCCGTTATACATTTATTTAATATATTCAATGGTAAATACATTATTTAAATAAAAAACAAAGAGGCCAACAAGTTTATTATAATACACTACAGACTTATATGTACCCCGTATGTTTATTTAAAGGCATATATCATTAGTTTGCTAAGTACAGTACTACAGAATTTAAATTTAGGTTTTGGGAAGCAAGCCAGATATATCTAATTATACACTGTATGCATCTCAGATAGTTAATAGATAGAAAGACAGACGGACAGATATTAAAAGTGTTGCTAAACATAATCATAACAACAGTTAAAAACAGTTGAATACAAAGGCAAAAAAATGTATATACAGCTTTATCAGATTTATTAGAGTATTTTATTGTGTGGAGGAAAATTTCAGGAGCCATAGGGTTAATGAATATTTGGATTCCAATTGGATGGGGATAAAGAGAATCATTAATCATGTCAAATGTTTCCACCCATCCTCTGCCTGGTGTCTGTCTTCACAATAAGGTTTCTAGCCAGTATGATATGTCTCAGATATAACCAGTGAACACATCAGCAGTTCCTACAGACTTTGTTAATAACTTCTATCCTCAGTGGTATTTATTCTGATGAAGATGTATATGTCAGCTCTTCTGAAGTATTTCCACAATCAAACACATGCTTAATTGACCATGATAATTTTTATTCAACACCACACTGTAGGAATGTCCATTTTTATGATTGGCATTTGAGAGAAATAAGATAGCAAATCATTCAAAAACTGCCTTAGCCATTTTGTACTGACAATGTGACAATTTAAAGTCTTTATCATTGTAAATAGTCTATTGGAAAACAAGTATTTCAAATACATATGTAAATATATTTATTTTGTAGGTGATTTTGCACACTGAATAGCATACTTGCAATTTTCTAAAAATCTATCGGCTAGATTACAAGTTGTGCGCTAGGCTTAAAAAGCAGCGTTGGCCGGTCCCAACGCTGCTTTTTAACGCCTGCTGGTATTACGAGTCTTGAAGGTACAGGTGTACCGCTCACTTTTTTGGCCAGACTTGGAAATACCGCAAATCCACTTACGTAAATTGCGTATCCTCTTGGATAATGGGACTTGCATAGCATCGGTATTATGAGTCTGACAAAAAGTGAGCGGTACACCCTCTCCTGTCAAGACTGGTACCGCATTTTAAAGTCAGTAGTTAAGAGTTTTACACTACAACGCCGTAGCATAAAACTCTTAACTAAAGTGCTAAAAAGTACACTAACACCCATAAACTACCTATAAACCCCTAAACCGAGGCCCCCCCCACATCGCAAACACTAAAATAACATTTTTAACCCCAAATCTGCCAAACCGGACATCGCCGCCACTATAATAAATATATTAACCCCTAAACCACCGCACTCCTGGCATTGCAAACATTAGTTAAATATTGTTAACCCCTAATCTGCCGTCCCTAACATTGACGCCAACTACCTACATTTATTAAACGCTAATCTGCCGCCCCCAATGTTGCCGCCACTATATTAAAGTTATTAACCCCTAAACCTAAGTCTAACCCTAACACCCCCTAACTTAAATATAATTTAAATAAATATAAATAAAATTACTATAATTAACTAAAGTACTACTATTTAAAACTAAATACTTACCTATAAAATAAACCCTAAGCTAGCTACAATATAACTAATAGTTACATTATAGCTATCTAACGCCTAGATTTAGAGTTCTGCGGCCAAAGGGGTGCGATAGCTACGCGTGCTTTTTTTCCCACGCACCTTTTAAATACCGCTGGTATTTAGAGTTCACAGAATGGCTGGGTTTTCAGTGCGTTAGGCTCCAAAAAGGGAGCGTAGAGCATAATTTAACGCCACTGCAACTCTAGATACCAGCGGTGCTTACGGACGCGGCCAGCTTCAAAAACGTGCTTGTGCACGATTCCCCCATAGAAAACAATGGGGCCATTTGAGCTGAAAAAAAACCTAACACCTGCAAAAAAGCCGCGTTCAGCTCCTAACGCAGCCCCATTCTTTTCTATGGGGGAACACTTCCTACGTCTGCACCTAACACTCTAACATGTACCCCGAGTCTAAACACCCCTAACCTTACACTTATTAACCCCTATTCTGCCGCCCCTGCTATCGCTGACCCCTGCATATTATTATTAACCCCTAATCTGCCGCTCCGTACACCACCGCCACCTACATTATAGCTATGTACCCCTAATCTGCTGCCCCTAACACCGCCGACCCCTATATTATATTTATTAACCCCTAATCTGCCCCCCTCAACGTCGCCTCCACCTGCCTACACTTATTAACCCCTAATCTGCCGAGCGGACCGCAACGCTACTATAATAAAGTTATTAACCCCTAATCCACCTCACTCCCGCCTCAATAACCCTATAATAAATAGTATTAACCCATAATCTGCCCTCCCTAACATCGCCGACACCTAACTTCAATTATTAACCCCTAATCTGCCGACCGAATCTCGCCGCTACTGTAATAAATGGATTAACCCCTAAAGCTAAGTCTAACCCTAACACTAACACCCCCCTAAGTTAAATATAATTTAAATCTAACAAAATAAATTAACTCTTATTAAATAAATTATTCCTATTTAAAGCTAAATACTTACCTGTAAAATAAACCCTAATATAGCTACAATATAAATTATAATTATATTATAGCTATTTTAGGATTTATATTTATTTTACAGGTAACTTTGTATTTATTTTAACCAGGTACAATAGCTATTAAATAGTTAAGAACTATTTAATAGCTAAAATAGTTAAAATAATTACAAAATTACCTGTAAAATAAATCCTAACCTAAGTTACAATTAAACCTAACACTACACTATCAATAAATTAATTAAATAAAATACCTACAATTACCTACAATTAAACCTAACACTACACTATCAATAAATTAATTAAATACAATATCTACAAATAAATACAATGAAATAAACTAACTAAAGTACAAAAAAATAAAAAAGAACTAAGTTACAAAAAATAATAAAAATATTTACAAACATCAGAAAAATATTACAACAATTTTAAACTAATTACACCTACTCTAAGCCCCCTAATAAAATAACAAAGCCCCCTAAAATAAAAAAATGCCCTACCCTATTCTAAATTAAAAGCTCTTTTACCTTACCAGCCCTTAAAGGGACCTTTTGTGGGGCATACCCCAAAGAATTCAGCTCTTTTGCCTGTAAAAAAAAACATACAATACCCCCCCCCAACATTACAACCCACCACCCACATACCCCTAATCTAACCCAAACCCCCCTTAAATAAACCTAACACTAAGCCCCTGAAGATCTTCCTACCTTATCTTCACCTCGCCGGGTATCACCGATCGGTCCTGGCTCCGAAATCTTCATCCAACCCAAGCGGGGGCTGGTAATCCATAATCCTGCAGCTGAAGAGGTCCCGAAGAGGCTCCAAAGTCTTCATCCTATCCAGGAAGAAGAGGCGATCCAGACCGGCAGCCATCTTGATCCAAGCGGCATCTTCTATCTTCATCCGATGAGGAACGGCTCCATCGTGAAGACCTCCAGCGTGGATCAATCTTCTTCCTCCGACGTCCAATTGAAGAATGACGGTTCTTTTAAGGGACGTCATCCAAGATGGCGTCCCTTGAATTCCGATTGGCTGATAGGATTCTATCAGCCAATCGGAATTAAGGTAGGAAAATTCTGATTGGCTGATGGAATCAGCCAATCAAAATCAAGTTCAATCCGATTGGCTGATCCGATCAGCCAATCAGATTGAGCTCGCATTCTATTGGCAGTTCCAATCAGAGTAGGTGTAATTAGTTTAAAATTGTTGTAATATTTTTCTAATGTTTGTAAATATTTTTTTATTTTTTGTAACTTAGTTCTTTTTTATTTTTTGTACTTTAGTTAGTTTATTTCATTGTATTTATTTGTAGATATTGTATTTAATTAATTTATTGATAGTGTAGTGTTAGGTTTAATTGTAGATAATTGTAGGTATTTTATTTAATTAATTTATTGATCGTGTAGTGTAGTTAGGTTTAATTGTAACTTAGGTTAGGATTTATTTTACAGGTAATTTTGTAATTATTTTTTTTTTTAAAACTTTTATTTATCATAACAAGGGTTACCATGTAGAGATGTCTCTCTCATGGGTCACAGAGCATTGGAAAACAAAAACATGTTACAATTGGATGTTTACCTTACAAAACTGGGTCTATATTGTTGCGAGTGATATTTTTGCGTACAGTCTCTTTGCAGGTACTTCCCGAGTTTTTCTTTTAAAGCAAAAAAGGAAAATTTACAAACTGTGTCCCAGAAGTTGGTCGTTTTGCAGCAATAGTCCATGGTAAATCCCTCTTTTCCTTTTTCCTCTCTTAGTCTCCTCCCATCCCTCCCTCATCTCCCACCCCAGTCCTCCAAATAATACAGCATACAATAATATCTAGATAAGGACAAGAATAATCATAACAGTAGCTATCAGAGCTGAATTCGATTCTCTCTCTACACTGATCCCGTTGGGATCTTGACCGTCTCTCATTGTTAGGTCTCTGGTTCTCCCCTGGGCAGTAGCAAGAAGACAGACTTCATTATATGTGGGTAGATGTCCACTAACTCATCTTTCATGTTTCTGTTCATATAGAAAACCCCATTTGCCTTTCAGGTGTTGTTCTAGTAGGATTTCGGTGTTTCTAAGGGGGAATAAAAGCTGTGTTTGCACAGTAGTATGTAGAGTGTGTATGTAGGGTTCCCATTTTTTCATAAAAGATCTGGTTCTCAACTGTACATCTCTAAGGGTGTCTGCTGCTTCATATGTAAGCTGTTTGTGAATGTTTGTTTTGAGTTGTGATAGTGTAGGGGTCCCTGGATTCAACCAATTTTTAAATATGAGTTTCCTAGCTTGTAGGATAATATTTATGATCAGTTTTTTAAGAGAGTTGGGTGTAGAGGCTGGGATCTCCAGGAATACTATCAGTCTGGGGGAGATGATCAGTTCAGTGTGAAACGTGGACTTTATCCAATATGCTGTCATGCCCCAAAATTTCCGTATCATAGGGCACTGCCACACCAAGTGAGGCAGGTCCGCATCTGCTGCTTTGCATTTCTTACAGTGACCTTCTGTTTCTGGCCTCCATTTTTTGAATGTCTTGGGTGATATGTATGCTGCTTGTAACAGTCTGGTGTGTGATTCTCTAGTGGTCGCTGATAGAGTTGCTCCTCTTGTATGTTGTATGCTGCGCTGTATTACATCTGGTGTGATTTCAGTGTCTAGGGTGCGTGTCCATGTGTCACTGATATGCGTGATCGTAGCTACATTCGTCGGTTTCATGTGCAATCTGTAAGTTGGGGCGATAGACGTGTTACCTTGCATTGTCATATGTAGCAGTCTGTTTACATCTGAGTTTTGGTCAGTGAGTTCTGTGCATCTTAGTAAGTCTTGGATGTAGTGTCTTGCTTGCAGGTATGCGAAATGGTGTGTGCGGGGCAGGTCAAATTGGGTTTGCAGTTCCTGAAAAGGCTTGACCTTCATGTCCAACCCATTTATCAATTGGGACACGGCAGTCAACCCCTTAGTTTCCCATGTGGAGAACACTGGGGAATCAATCCCTGCGGGGAATCCTGGGTTGCCTCTCAAAGGGAGGTATTTTGTGTGGGTAGGGTCGAATCGGGATCTCTTGCAGAATCTCCACCAAGCAGAGAGGGGTTGGGATATTAGTGGGTAATTTTTAATTGACTTGAGTGTGCGTGTCGATGTCATATGTGGGAGCGCCTGCAGGGACCATGGAGCCACGGCTTGCTTTTCAAGTTCTGGCAGTGTGAAGTGTCCTTTTTCTGTCAACCAGTCCAGTACATATTTAACCTGGGCTGCCTCACAGTATGCATCGATGTTGGGGACTGCTAAGCCCCCTGAAGTGATCTCTGCCATCAGTCTAGAAGAGTTTATTTTATGTTTTTTCCCTGCCCATATAAAAGAGAACATCGCTGTGTTTAATATTTGTATGTCTGCTTTATGGATGTGGTGAGGCATCATCTGAAATAAATACAGGAGTTTCGGGAATATGATCATTTTAACGAGGGCGATCCTACCTGGTAGTGCTACCGGCAGATTACTCCATCTGAGCATTGTCTCTTGGAGGTCTTTTATCAGGGGGCGGTAATTTAGATGGTACCACTCTCCAGGGTTGTGAGATAGCTTGACTCCTAGGTATTTGAAGGAGTGGGTAACTTGTTTGAAGTTGTATGGTAGAGTGGCGCAGGGTGTCTCTGGGAGTAGCCAGACAAGCTCCGACTTGTCAGCGTTTATTTTGTAGCCTGAGACCTGACTAAACTGGTGTATGATTTGCATGACGTGAGGGATGTTTGTTTTTGGATTTTGTAGGTATAGGATCATGTCGTCTGCAAAGAGAGACAAATGGCATTGGACTTTACCCACCCACAGTCCCTCTGTCTCTGCCCTAATCTTGATGGCTAGGGGTTCGATGGCGATGTCAAAGAGGAGGGGTGACAGCGGGCAGCCCTGTCTTGTTCCCCTGCCCAGTTGGAATGGAGGTGAGGGAATGCCATTAATCAAAACTGAGGCGTGGGGATTCGCGTATAGGGATTCGATCGTGGATGCAAAAGGGCCCTTGATACCAAATTTATCTAAGGTGTTAAAAAGATGATCCCAAAGGACCATGTCAAAGGCCTTCTCCGCGTCTATAAGCAGAGCACAGGCATCTATGCCTGTGTCTCCACCTTCTCCGGCCTGATTCCAGAAGTGTGTCAATATAAATTGGAGCTTGCGAATGTTTAATACCGAGGATCTACCCTTCACAAACCCCGTCTGGTCTCGGTGTATCAGTGTGGGTAGGGCTATTGCGAGTCTATCCGCCAGGATTTTGGTTAGCAGTTTATAGTCCTGATTTAACAGGGATATTGGGCGGTAGGATTGGGTAAGTAAAGTGTCTCTGCCTTCCTTGGGAATCACACAGATGTTAGCTTCAGTGAAGCGGGTAGAGATCCCTTCCTCACCTTTCATGATTTTATTGTAGAGAGTGGTGAGTGTTACCACCACCTCCTCCTTGACTAATTTGTAAAACTCCCCTGGTAGTCCATCCGGACCCGGGGTTTTGTCAAGGGGCAGAGTATTTATGGCCTTCACTATTTCTGTCTCTGAGATGGGTGCGTTGAGGAGAGTTAGATGTTCTTCTGAGATGGTAGGGTTGTGTATGGTTTCCCAGAAGGATGTTTTCTGTGTTCTGTCTATTGGCTCCTTTTTATATAGGGTTTTATAATAGTTCGTGAAGGCAGTTTGTATCTGCGGTGTGGTAGTGTGAGTAGCGTTTCCTACTTTGATGGCCCCTATATATTTATTAGGTTTAGCAAATTTAGTGAGTCTAGCTAGGAGCTTCCCTGTCTTATTTCTATGTCTGTAAAAGTTTGCTTGAGTTGCTGTCATCTCCCTGACAGTGTTCTGGTGTAATGATAGGTCTCTGAGTGTTTTTGCATCAGTGTAATGTTGTTTCGTCGTCAGGTTTGGGTTTCGTAAGTATTTATTTCTAGCACTGATCACCCTTCTCAGTAGGTTTTCGCTCTTTTGTTTCAGGCGTTTGGACCTTCTGATTGTGTAAGAGGATATAAGACCCCTCATCACCGCTTTTCCCGCCTCCCAGAGTAGTAGGGTGTCATGTCGGTGCACGGAATTTAGAGTCATGTAAGTTTTCCATTCTCCCTCTAGAAATCTCTTGAAGTTTATGTCCCCATATAAGTAAGTGGGAAAGAACCACCTACGGGGTCCCTCTCTAGTTGGCGTGAGATTGATTTTAAGGCTAATGGGGGCATGGTCTGATATGGTCGCAACATCTATGGTAGTGTTAGTGATCTGTTGTCCCAAGGTATGTGTTGTTAGGAATAGATCAATTCTGGAAAGGGTGTCTTTGGCTGGGGTGGTGCAAGTGTAGTTTCTGTCTTCTGGGTGCTGATCTCGCCATATGTCCGTCAATGCTAAAGAGTATTTGAGTTTGGACAGGATCAGGGTATCTCTCCTCGCGTTTCTATAGGTTGTGTTATGTCTTGTTGCTGAATTTGGATCTCTGAATCTGTCTGCTGGGGTTTGAGGGGCTATATTATAGTCTCCCCCCAGAATCATCGGGGAGTCAGCAAACTTTGTAGTAACAGTGAAACAAAAAAAGAAAGGGCGCCTCCTAGTGTAGCCAATTTTTGTAAGTAGATAATATATATTAGCAGATTTTGTACTCACATGTAGTGAAGGCAACGATAATGCCTAGGTAGATGGTCTGGAAACTTATCAGTGTCCCAGTTGACTGTGCACCATGAGAAGGGCTGCTCCTCTTGAATGGAAAAGATCTGGAAAACTGGAAAAATATACAGAGGGCGACTCCTAGTGCAAATCAGTTGATACAGTTGTAAGCCCCAAATGATCCCTTTAGAGAGATACTCACATATTATGGAGCACACTATAGTGCTAATGAGGCAAGCTGGGTATATTATGGTGGCCCAGCGCACATAACACTCTGGCAAGCAGTGGATCAATGTAGCAAATAAAAGATAGGAGACTCCAGAAGTATATCAAAAATGAGTTTTATAAAAATAAATAAATGAACATAAAAACAATCAGTAAAACATGCTACGCGTTTCTCAGAGCTCACCACTCTGTTTCCTCAGGCAAGTTCTACTGAAATATGACTGAAGTCTCCTATTTAAACCCAAAAGAACTAATTGGGATGTCGGTTACACCCATTACACACCCTTTTAATTAGCTCTTGCTACTATTACCATAGCAACTCTGCTGACTCCACCTAACATTCCTTAAATGGCATATACAACATGTTTTATATATTTACTACAGAGATCTGATAAAGATAACTTCGTATGTTATTCAACATTGGTTAAATTCTTAGTGCAATGTAACAGATCATCCTATAAAACTAAGGAACACTTACATTTGTATAGATAAATCTATCAACCAAAAACCTATATTTATCACAATATAGAGTGACTGTATTTATTTGTAGTTTATATACTTTCCAAATAAAAATAAGTATATGGTACTTAGCTTTATCTTCTTGTTTTTTGTTTGCAGTGCTAGAACCATCTTGTGTTGCAGTATGTGTGAGATATAGCTAATCGATGTATGTAGTTTTTCGCTCGACTTTTGTTTCCTTGTGTTGACTTATGCAATTGACGGGATTTTCTTATGTTTACTCTTAAAATTCGCTGCGCTCTCTGCCGGAAGTGGTCATGAGCAGTTGCGATCTAGACCAATGTTATTGTATAATTACAGTGTTGTGCACTAAATGTCCAATGAAATATAGAGGTGTGTGCCAGTCATCCAATCAGTGATTTTCTAGAATGGGCCAATCAGTGTAAGTCTGTCGTTCTCTATGTTTGAAATTAGTGCTGATCTTTACCTGTATAGCCTTTAGCTTATATAGCTGTCACCGAACAGACTGAATATCCGGCTATATTGTTACTAGTTTTGATCCTTAAGTTCCTTACTATATATAGAAAAATACCCTTATCTATTAAGTCAAATTAATTTTTGATTGCAAATCATGAACTGAATAAAGGACAATTGTGCCGTAATCTCAATGTTGATGCTGAACTAAAAAAATGTTTTTCTTCACCCCCCATATAGAGGTGTGTCCGTATGAACCAATGATCTTTTATGGATGTTAATAACACTTGTATATATAGATTTAATGTGCTCACGGGCTGATCTTATGACATTAGCTAAACTTTACTTTTATGGATGTTAATAACACTTATATATATAGATTAAATGTGCTCACGAGCTGATATTATGACGTTAACTAAACTTTACTACCAATGGAGTGTCCGTTAGATTTCTATAAGGCTGCATTAAAAGTGTGATGTGAACTATTAACTTTTATGAAATTAATATATAAATTACTTTTAAGATGGAGCTAACCAAGTAATAGAATATTAGCTGTTCTAGTTCATAACTACTCACAGTGGGCACCAACATTTGATGTTGATGTCTATAAGCTATAATGTGTATTTATGAATATATGTGTGTATACAGTTTATTGATATATGACAAACTATTATAGTGACCCCATGTATAATAATTACCCTATTATAATGTGCTTGTGTATTATAAGTTGTTAACTAACTGTGAATTATTAATAAAGAATGAATATATGTGTGTATACAGTTTATTGATATATGACAAACTATTATAGTGACCCCATGTATAATAATTACCCTATTATAATGTGCTTGTGTATTATAAGTTGTTGCCTAACTGTGAATTATTAATAAAGAGATCATATAATATATATACTAATTATATGTGTGATGGTAGAAGGATATTCCACCTCTGTTTAAATAAACCTATAACGTGTATATCTGTGATATAATAATGTGATTAATAAAATATTAATAAAAAAATAAAAAAAAAAAAAAAAAAAAAAAAAAAAAAAAACATTGTTCTACCTATATAAACTAATTAAAATTACATGTGATGAATGAAATATTAATAAAATAAGTGTTCTACCTATATGAACAAATTGAAATTTAAGGACAAATTCCTCTAATGTGTATGTATATAAACATGGTATTTATTATATAAGATAATACTTGAATGTCACTAACAGTGTTGATATATGTATTAAAATGCTGCTGTGTCTATAACTTCATTTAGACCTTCTGGATATAGAGTCGAAAATTTATAAATCCAGAAGGTCTCTCTTTGACGGAGTTTTGTCATCCTATTTTGTGAATTGCTGGCAGTTACTATCTCCAATGGAGTAATCTTCATAAGACATTTCATAGTACCATGTGTAGTTGTATGGTGTCTAGAAGTGCTATATTTATCTAGTCCTTTCCTAATGCATCTGAGATGTTCTGACCATCTTTGTCTTATCATCCTGCAGGTGCGGCCTATATATTGTAGGCCACAAATGCAGGCGATACACAGATATACACGTTATAGGTTTATTTAAACAGAGGTGGAATATCCTTCTACCATCACACATATAATTAGTATATATATTATATGATCTCTTTATTAATAATTCACAGTTAGGCAACAACTTATAATACACAAGCACATTATAATAGGGTAATTATTATACATGGGGTCACTATAATAGTTTGTCATATATCAATAAACTG
Source organism: Bombina bombina (assembly GCF_027579735.1). Taxonomy (NCBI): domain Eukaryota; kingdom Metazoa; phylum Chordata; class Amphibia; order Anura; family Bombinatoridae; genus Bombina; species Bombina bombina. The sequence continues at coordinate 634,470,125 of NC_069504.1, forward strand.
TATACACACATATATTCATTCTTTATTAATAATTCACAGTTAGTTAACAACTTATAATACACAAGCACATTATAATAGGGTAATTATTATACATGGGGTCACTATAATAGTTTGTCATATATCAATAAACTGTATACACACATATATTCATAAATACACATTATAGCTCATAGACATCAACATCAAATGTTGGTGCCCACTGTGAGTAGTTATGAACTAGAACAGCTAATATTCTATTACTTGGTTAGCTCCATCTTAAAAGTAATTTATATATTAATTTCATAAAAGTTAATAGTTCACATCACACTTTTAATGCAGCCTTATAGAAATCTAACGGACACTCCATTGGTAGTAAAGTTTAGTTAACGTCATAATATCAGCTCGTGAGCACATTTAATCTATATATATAAGTGTTATTAACATCCATAAAAGTAAAGTTTAGCTAATGTCATAAGATCAGCCCGTGAGCACATTAAATCTATATATACAAGTGTTATTAACATCCATAAAAGATCATTGGTTCATACGGACACACCTCTATATGGGGGGTGAAGAAAAACATTTTTTTAGTTCAGCATCAACATTGAGATTACGGCACAATTGTCCTTTATTCAGTTCATGATTTGCAATCAAAAATTAATTTGACTTAATAGATAAGGGTATTTTTCTATATATAGTAAGGAACTTAAGGATCAAAACTAGTAACAATATAGCCGGATATTCAGTCTGTTCGGTGACAGCTATATAAGCTAAAGGCTATACAGGTAAAGATCAGCACTAATTTCAAACATAGAGAACGACAGACTTACACTGATTGGCCCATTCTAGAAAATCACTGATTGGATGACTGGCACACACCTCTATATTTCATTGGACATTTAGTGCACAACACTGTAATTATACAATAACATTGGTCTAGATCGCAACTGCTCATGACCACTTCCGGCAGAGAGCGCAGCGAATTTTAAGAGTAAACATAAGAAAATCCCGTCAATTGCATAAGTCAACACAAGGAAACAAAAGTCGAGCGAAAAACTACATACATCGATTAGCTATATCTCACACATACTGCAACACAAGATGGTTCTAGCACTGCAAACAAAAAACAAGAAGATAAAGCTAAGTACCATATACTTATTTTTATTTGGAAAGTATATAAACTACAAATAAATACAGTCACTCTATATTGTGATAAATATAGGTTTTTGGTTGATAGATTTATCTATACAAATGTAAGTGTTCCTTAGTTTTATAGGATGATCTGTTACATTGCACTAAGAATTTAACCAATGTTGAATAACATACGAAGTTATCTTTATCAGATCTCTGTAGTAAATATATAAAACATGTTGTATATGCCATTTAAGGAATGTTAGGTGGAGTCAGCAGAGTTGCTATGGTAATAGTAGCAAGAGCTAATTAAAAGGGTGTGTAATGGGTGTAACCGACATCCCAATTAGTTCTTTTGGGTTTAAATAGGAGACTTCAGTCATATTTCAGTAGAACTTGCCTGAGGAAACAGAGTGGTGAGCTCTGAGAAACGCGTAGCATGTTTTACTGATTGTTTTTATGTTCATTTATTTATTTTTATAAAACTCATTTTTGATATACTTCTGGAGTCTCCTATCTTTTATTTGCTACATTGATCCACTGCTTGCCAGAGTGTTATGTGCGCTGGGCCACCATAATATACCCAGCTTGCCTCATTAGCACTATAGTGTGCTCCATAATATGTGAGTATCTCTCTAAAGGGATCATTTGGGGCTTACAACTGTATCAACTGATTTGCACTAGGAGTCGCCCTCTGTATATTTTTCCAGTTTTGTAGTAACAGTGCTGAAATTTCTCCAGAAGTCCTTTTTATCAGTGTGTGGGCCATAGACTCCCCCTATGATAATGTATTTATGATTGAGTTTAAGTTTTGTTAACACGTATCTACCTTCGGGGTCTGTCAGTTGTTTAACTATAGTGTAGTCTAGATTTTTTCTAAAGAGTATAGCTACTCCTCTGGCTCTTTTCCCTTCATACGTGGTGTGGATAACTTCTCCCACCCATCCCTGTCTTAGTTTCTGATGTTCTGCGTTAGTCAAGTGAGTTTCTTCCAAAATCGCTACGTCTGCATGTTGGTTCTTCAAATATTTTAGAATGGTTTTTCTTTTGATGGGGGACGTAATGCCCCCCACATTCCAGGAAATTAGTTTCATGGGGAAACTTGAAGGGGTGTGTGTGATGGTTATGTGAGAGTATGGTAGGAGGAAAATAGAGTAAGTCTGTCTCTCTTACTTACCGCCAACTGCCCAGGGGAGAGCGTATGTGGATATCAAGATGACTTAAAGCAGCGTTACTACTGATCAGCTCTCTGCAGAGGTAAATAATAAGTTATAAATTATAAATTATAAGTTAGTACAGTAAGTATAAACAAAGATATATAATTTTCCTTCTGTCTACAGTTGGCAATAGATATCAGCAAATCTTGATTCGTTTAAATTTCAAACAGTAACTAAACTTGTAAACTTTTCAACTGTCAAACTTCACAAAATCCCAAAAGCCCTCCCCCCCTCCCCATTATGGAAAAGGATATATATGCAGCTTGTAGCACCAATTTCTGTGCATTATGTCCCTCCAGATAGTTCTGGTAAGTTAAAAAGTCCTGAGTTGAGGATTCTAAATCTTGTGTGGTTTTCTCCTACTTCATGTGTCTTCTTCGTCTTCTTGCTGGGCCTGCCTTGGCCGATCTGCTCGCCTCTTGATTTGATCCAGAAACAGCTGAAGGTGTTTTGGAGAGTCAAATATCTTTGGGCCCTGTGGCGTTTGAAGTCGCAGTCTGGCTGGGTAGAGAAGTGCTATGGATTCCCTTTGAGCTATGAGGTCTCTGCAGTAAGGCGTGAATTCTCTCCTTTTCTTTGAGACATCTGCGGAATAATCTTGGAAGATGAAGATTTTCCTCCCTTCAAAATCAATAGGCGTCTTTTGTCTGTACGCTCTGAGTATTAGCGTTTTATCTTTGAAATTTAGGTAGCGCACCATTATCTGTCTAGGCGCACCTTCCTGCTGAGGAGCTCCCACTCTGTGTGCTCTTTCTGCTATGCAAGGTATGCTTGTAGATGGGAGTTTGAGTATACCTGGGAGAATGGTTTCTACAAAGTTCATTAGGGCCCCCGAGGGGACAGATTCTGGGACTCCAACTATTCTTAAATTGTTCCGTCTTGAACAGTTCTCCAAGTCCTCTACCTTGGCCTGCAGCAGTTTATTGTGTCTTTGGAGAGTAGTGATGGAGGAGGTCGTGTCCCTGTGTCTTTCTTCACCCTCTGCTGTTTTCTGTTCCACAGCGGTTAGGCGTGTGGAGAAGGCTCTGAGGTCTGTGGACAGGCTATCCATTCCTGTTTGCAATTGTTCTATTTTAGGCAAGAAGAGCACAGACAATTGAGATACAATAGGATGTGTGTCTTGCGTCGAGGTAATGGATGTTTCTAGCAGTGACTGAGTCTGGTCTTGGTTCTCAGTTTGGGTTCTCTGGCGTCTCTCCATTTGCTTCTGTCTACCTGCCATGTTGTCAGTCTTTTTATTGTATGGGGTATAGTACTTTTGCATACAGGCAGTTCACAGCAAAGGTTCTACTGTAGTTGTAACTTAGTAGGAGGATTAGGCTTTTTTCCATAGGACTAGGAAGATTAGTTTCTTTTCTGTTTCTGGAGGTTTGTGCTTGGGGAGGGGGGTACATTGGCTCCGGTTTAGTGTGTCATATCTATTGGTGTCCCCTGAGTAGAATTAACAATTGAGCTGTTGATGGTAAGTCTTGGGTTGAGGTGTGCTGCTCCCAAGTTGTCCGCTTCACCCGCAAGTCGGACACTGTTGTGCTGCAAGTTTATTTCCCCTCCACGTGGGTTCTATCTGTGTGGCGCTGACAGCCTTCTTGGGCTCTGCGCTGTTAACCACCCAGTGACAGACAGGTCCCCTTGTAAAATGATTACTCTCCTTCTAAGCCTGGGAGGAGAGGGGAGGTAGTAAGGCTAATGAGCTCCCAAGTAAGAAGCAGTTCACTATTTTTTCTGTGTATGCTGTTTCTGAACAATGTTATAGCAGGGCCGATATCCAAGATGGCCGCCGTCAGTTTATTACGCAGCTCTCTGGGTGCTGGGGCAGATTACCTTGTCCGTCTTTGATTTCTAAGAGACTGGAATTTAGCCCTCCTCCGTAAAGCCCCAGCCTGTTCGGCTTCTCACCTACTCCCTTTCGATGGTGCGGGAGGTCTGGCCTCTCTGATCGCCGCCGCGATCGTGCTTCAGTTATTTGTATGTACGGCTGCCGGCGGGGGAGCGGATCGAAGGCGCCCCTCTCTGTGTCTTGTCCGGGCAGGTGTCCGTTGAGTGTCCTGCCAAGGATTACAGCTTTTTGGCACTTTAGGTTGCTAAAAACACAGGTCTGCGAGCATAGATGCACGGAGCTCAGCAAACCTGCGTCCTCTCGCCGTGCCCGCCCACCGGAAGTCCAATTTTGTAATTATTTTAACTATTTTAGCTATTAAATAGTTCTTAACTATTTAATAGCTATTGTACCTGGTTAAAATAAATACAAAGTTACCTGTAAAATAAATATAAATCCTAAAATAGCTACAATATAATTATAATTTATATTGTAGCTATATTAGGGTTTATTTTACAGGTAAGTATTTTGCTTTAAATAGGAATAATTTATTTAATAAGAGTTAATTTATTTCGTAAGATTTAAATTATATTTAACTTAGGGGGGTGTTAGTGTTAGGGTTAGACTTAGCTTTAGGGGTTAATCCATTTATTACAGTAGCGGCGAGATTCGGTCGGCAGATTAGGGGTTAATAATTGAAGTTAGGTGTTGGCGATGTTAGGGAGGGCAGATTATGGGTTAATACTATTTATTATAGGGTTATTGAGGTGGGAGTGAGGCGGATTAGGGGTTAATTACTTTATTATAGTAGTGGTGCGGTCCGCTCGGCAGATTAGGGGTTAATAAGTGTAGGAAGGTGGAGGCGACGTTGAGGGGGGCAGATTAGGGGTTAATAAATATAATATAGGGGTCGGCGGTGTTAGTGGCAGCAGATTAGGGGTACATAAGGATAACGTAGGTGGCGGCGCTTTGCGGTTGGCAGATTAGGGGTTAATTATTGTAGGTAGCTGGCGGCGACGTTGTGGGGGGCAGGTTAGGGTTTAATAAATATAATATAGGGGTCAACGGTGTTAGGGGCAGCAGATTAGGGGTACATAAGTATAGTTAAAAAAATGTAATCGAGTGGCGGCGGCGATGTGGGGGGACCTCGGTTTAGGGGTACATAGGTAGTTTATGGGTGTTAGTGTACTTTAGAGCACAGTAGTTAAGAGCTTTATAAACCGGCGTTAGCCCAGAAAGCTCTTAACTACTGACTTTTTTCTGCGGCTGGAGTTTTGTCATCAGATTTCTAATGCTCACTTCAGCCACGACTCTAAATACCGGCGTTAGAAAGATCCCTTTGAAAAGATAGGATACGCAAATGACGTAAGGGGATCTGCGGTATGGAAAAGTCGCGTCTGGAAAGTGAGCGTTAGACCCTTTAATGACTGACTCTAAATACCGGCGGTAGCCCAAAACCAGCGTTAGGAGCCTCTAACGCTGGTTTTGACGGCTACCGCCCAACTCTAAATCTAGGCCTTAGTGTTTATTTTTATTTTACAGGCAAGTTTGTATTTATTTTAACTAGGTACAATAGGTATTAAATAGTTATTAACTATTTAATAACTACCTAGTTAAAATAAATACAAAAGTACCTGTAAAATAAATCCTAACCTAACAATTACACCTAACACTACAATTAAATTATTTCCCTAAATTAAAAATAATTAAATACAATTAAATAAAATTATCTAAAGTACAAAAAAACAAACACTAAATTACAGAAAATAATAAACAAATTACCAGATTTTTAAACTAATTACACCTAATCTAATCCCCCTAACAAAATAAAAAAGCCCCCCCCCAAAAAAAGCCCTACCCTACACTAAATTCCAAATAGCCCTTAAAAGGGCCTTTTGCGGGGCATTGCCTCAAAGTCATCAGCTCTTTTACCTGAAAAAAAAGTTAAAAACTATTTAATAACTATTGAACCTAGTTAAAATAAATACAAAGTTGCCTGTAAAATAAAAATAAATCCTAAGCTAGATACAATGTAACTATTAGTTATATTGTAGCTAGCTTAGGGTTTATTTTATAGGTAAGTATTTAGTTTTAAATAGGAATAATTTAGTTAATTATAGTAATTTTTTTCGATTTCTTTTAATTATATTTAAGTTAGGGGGTGTTAGGTTTAGGAAGATAATGTGTGTTGGGTGGCGCAAAAAAATGCAGATTCCCGTTTGTGAAAAAATTGATAGTTTAGATGTGTTTTTTTAAAACTTTTGAATATTTCATTCCTTTCTAAAAAACAAGATAATCAATAATAATATAAATGTAAATGTTTTATTTCATGTAAATAAATGTATATACACTGTATATTAAAAAGAGACACCGGTGTCAATACACTATGGTCATTATTAAAATGTATATATATATAAAATGTAAAAAATATAAAAAACCAATTTAAAATATATAGGTAGTTTTACAAAATATATAGGATTATACAGATATATGTTCACTCTGATATTGCCACAAATTGGCTTTCTTTATATTGATATTTTTCTGCATATATATAATTTTGCTATATTCAATACAAATATAACGTTCACCTTCAGCTTATAAGCAAGCATTTTTATCGTAGTTTTGGAGCGGTTATACTCTTTGTGTCTATGTCTCTGCGTAACAGTTACCTTTATGGGGGTCCTCCAGCTTCTTGCGGTTAAATATATGCCGCTATATTTTGGTATTACCTGTCGGTTTTAATACCGAACTGTATTGCTCAGTTTTTCCTCGAGTCTCCTTAGTTGGTGATATTCGATGACACAAAATCTTTATGCAGTTAAATATATGCCGCTACAGACATCTGTTTCCTTTCCCTAGTGTGGGGAATATTACCTCGATGTGAGGGCAGTTTGATGTGGAATCCTTCTTTTCTTCTTTCGGTCAGTGACCGATCTTTTCCGTGCTGGGTGTAGAGATGATGCGGTGGGTTTTTCTCTGTGTGCTTTTCTCTCTTATTTCTCTCGGTCAGTGACCGATCTGGTAATCCGCTTCAGGCTAGATTGCGGTTAAATATATGCCGCTTTGCTAATCAGGGCCTGGTAGGTGAAGGCAAATTTTTTAAAACAAGGATGCTTGTGGACTTGCCTGGTTTGTTGGTTGAAAAGCGCTTCTCTGTGTTCTCTGTGTTCCCAATCGATCGATGTGGCAAACTCTGGTATCTACGCGTTTCGGCTGTGCAGCCTTTTCAAGATACCTGTATGCTGGATTCTCCTGTTATTTATACCCTATTTGGGGTTAACTCTTAGGGTCCTGGGCTTTCTTTGTATATTAAATTCAATATTTACATTTCTTGTTTTTTATATAACATTTATTAGTGTTCTCTATATTCATAGCGTGATTGTAACATATCTTGCATATTTGCAAAGTTATTATCAAACAAATTTTAATTGTTAAATTTACTGTTTTTTGGTCTATACATAAAAGGAATGAAATGTTCCAAAATAATTTGTAATAGTTTCTGCAATTGCGTTCGTGTGAGAACCTATAAACTTAAGTGTGTTACTTGTTTTGACACTATTTTATAAGGGCCTATGTTTTGGTATTCTGTGTCCACTTGGTTTATAATTGTTGTTAATGTCCGATTAATTGGACATAGTTAATATTCCTTTCTTATCCATGCTCAATATTCATGTCTGTCTAGTGTCATAGAATAACAAATGGGAGCATGAAAAATAAGTTGAAATATGTATATACGAAGATGGGTAATGTATATTTAAGCGCTCATATGTGAGAAAATATGTTTGTTTTGAGGTAAGGGGCTATACTGTATTGTTTATTGGCCCATTGTTTAGATTTTTTGGCTTTAATTGGCCTATTGGTTTTTAGTGGAGTGTATTTTATAATAGGTTGACAGTTTTACATAGTCTTAGGGAAATCAGAGTTGTTAATTATAAAATGGCGTTTAGATCTAGCTCACTGTTTAGGCCCCTTGGATATAGGGTTCCCATCTCAAAAATCAATTTTGCTTCCTGATGGAGAAGTCTTTTTTCAAAATTACCTCCTCTGCCATCTGTTTTTACTTTTCTGATTCCCCAAAATTTCATTTTTTTTGGGTTCCCCTTATGGACTAGTTTAAAGTGGGCATATAGTCTTGTGTTTTCTTTTTCTTTCTCAATGCTGAGAATATGTTCCCTCATTCTGTCTTTCAATTTTCTGCTCGTTTGGCCTAAATATTGGAGCTTACACGTGCATTGTATCAGATATATTATGTTGTTATCCGTGCATCTAATTACATCTTTAATTTTTATTTCCTTTTTTGTCACTGTAGATTTAACTAAATTAGTTTTGGTGCTGTGTTTACATGATTTACAATCATGACATGGGAAGTAGCCTGATATAGTTTCATTTTCTAGATTGAATTGGTTTGACTTTGTTCTTTCTTTGTATTCACTGGGCGCTAGAATATTTTTAAGATTTGTGGCTTTTTTAAAAATGATATCTGGACGATTGTGGAGTCTTTTCCCTATGAGGGGGTCACTTTTTACGATGTGCCAGTGTTTCAGTAATATACGTTCAATTTGTTTATGTTGGCTTGAGAAGGTAGTAATAAATGGAATATTATAAGGGTCTTCGTATTTTTCTTTTGTACATTGTTGTTTTTGTTCTAGCAGTGTCTTTCTGTCCATTAATCTTACTTGTTTATTTGTGTCTATTAGTGTTTTATGGTGGTAGCCTTTTTCTATAAATCTATTTTGTAAAATCTTAACTTGTTCATCATAATCGGATACTTCAGTGCAATTCCTTCGTATTCTAGAGAATTGGCCCTTGGGTATATTCCTCTTCCACTTTTCGTGGTGACAGCTGTTATAGTCGATATAGCTGTTAGCATCTACTGGTTTGAAAAAAGTGGAAGTGATTATTCTATTGTTCCTTATTGTTACTTCAATATCTAAAAAATTTATTTTTGTTTTGTTAAATTCATGGGTAAATTTTAAGCCAAATTCATTATTGTTGAAGTCTGATATGAATTGTTCTAACAGTTCGACATCTCCCTTCCAGATGATAAAAATATCATTTATGAACCTTTTATATAGCACGAGATTCGCACCCCAGGGAGTTTCTGATATAAATTTCTCTTCGAAGTATGCGACAAATAAATTTGCATAACTGGGTGCGAATCTCGTGCCCATAGCTGTTCCTCTTTTTTGCAAATAATATTCTCCATTGAATTTAAAGTAATTGTTTGTTAGTATAAAGGTCATGCAATCTATTATAAATTTTTGTTGTGGTTCTGGCATTTCTGTGTCATTTTGTAAAAATTAATTTTTTGCTTCTAGTCCTTTCTCATGTTCAATGCATGTGTATAGTGTGCTAACGTTGCATGTTACAAGGATAAAGTTGTCTTTCCACTCTACATTTTCTATCAGATTGAGAAAGTGTTTTGTGTCTTTAAGATGTGATGAAATATTTTTAACATATTTTTGAAGAAAATAATCCGTATATTGTGATAAATTTGAGGTTAGGGAGTCTATTCCCGATATAATTGGTCGCCCAGGGGGGTTTGTGATATTTTTGTGAATTTTGGGCAAAAAATAAAATACTGGTGTTCTAGGGTGTTCTATCAGAATTAAGTTCTTGATTGTTGATAATGCCTTTCTCTTTAGCTGAAATGGTTAGTGTTTCCAAATTCTTTTTCATTCGTTCTAGTGGGTTGTTAGTGAGTTTTTTGTATGTAGTTACATCTCCCAATAGTCTGTAGGCTTCATTCAAATAGTTGGCTGTGTCCATTAGTACCACCCCTCCTCCTTTATCTGCTTGTTTAATTGTAATATTTTTGTTCTCTTTTAGATCTTTTAAAATTTTGTTTTCTTTTTTACTTAAATTCCATTTTAAATCTTTTTGTTTGTCTAGTTTCTCTATATCTTCTTTTACTTTTTGTTCGAATATTTCTATGGCACTTCCTTTTTCTTGGGTGGGATTAAAGGTGGATTTCTTTTTAAAATCAGTATGCATATATGTTGAGGTGTAGTTGGTTTTGGTTTCTAAAGGATTTCTTAAAAAATATTTTTTAAGGGCCAATTTCCTTGTGAACTGGTTCACATTGATTAGTGTCTCTAATTTGTTGATTTTACATGATGGGGCGAATGATAAGCCTTTACTTAGTACTGTCTTTTGTTCATCATTCAATGTCAATTTGCTAAGGTTAAAAATTCCTTTAGGTTCTATTTTGATTTTTTCATTGCTTTTTTTGGTTCTATGTCCCCTTCCTCTATTTCCTCTAATCGTCTTTTTCCTTTTGGTGGGTCTAAAGTTTGATTTTGGCCCTCCTCTAAAAAAGATATTCTAGAGTTTTGTGTTGTGTTTGAAGTGCTCGGGGATCTATGGTTCCCTTCTTGAATTAAAGCATTGAATCTGTTTGGGTGTTCTAAACTCCTTGGTTCTATATTTCTTTCTGGTGAGTGATTGGTTGTGCTTCGTTTTTTCTCATGTCTATTGTCTTTATGTGTCTCTTTTGTTTTGATTGAATGTGATTCCCTGTAGTGTTCTTTGGGTGTGTCCCAGTTTGTGTTTTCTGTTTATTGGTTTCTCCAAGTGGGGGTGTGATTACTGATATCGTATCTATTATTATCATATCTCTCTCTTTCAAAATTTCTTGGATTATGGTAATAGGACTCCCTATTTTGGTTCCTATTGTTATAGTGATTCTGTGTTCCTTTATTTTGGTCATATTTGTGCCAATATTGATCTCTTTTATTCCAATTGGTATAATCTTGGTGATGTGCATTATCTCGGTGATATGTGTCGTTCCGTGCATATTCTTGATTAGTTCTGTGGTTCATTCTATCTTTACTATAGTCATGTGTATTGTGCCCATAATTTCAAGTATTCTTATAGTTTTGTTTATATTCTCTATTTCTATATTCGTGATCATATTGTTGGTGGTCCCTGTTTTTTTCTTTAATCCAATAATGATTATGGTTGTATTGGTCATGATATTTTGGGTATCTGTGTCTGTAATTAGGTCTGTTTGGGTTATAGTTTCTATTGTAGTTGTTCCTATTTTCCATTTTAATGTTGTCTGTGTTTTTGTGTTCTATTTGAACTGAGTGTTCAATTGCATTAGTTTGTTTTTTGTTGCTAAATAATGTAGCGTAGTGTTCCTGTGGGTCTTCGGTGTCTTTGTTCAAGGGATCTTTATAGTCATCTAAGTCTCTGTTGAATTTTCTCCATTTTACATCTAATATATCTTTATTCAAATCCCCTAGTTTTTTTGCTATTTCTTGTTGTTTGGAGCTTGAAGAGTCTGTTAGAGTGATATGATCTAGTGTTTCTTTACATTTCTGAATTTTTGCCCCTAATTCCTGTGTTGTGATCTCTCTGGATTTAATAATTACTTTTATAAGTTTGATGGAGGCTGTCTGTAAGATGTCAAACCATTCTTTATTGTGTTCTTCATTTAACTTGAATGTACAGTCTTTCTTTAAACGAAGTCCTCTGGGGACCATATTCTCTTTTACATATTTGTTCAAAAAAGCCAACTCTAATTTTTGTTTTATTTCTTTGTATAAAATATTTTCTAGTTCACTTAAAGTGTCTTTTTCACTCATAAAATCATTCTCATTATGAGTGGAATCTGAAGGTTCAATTTTATTGTGTATGTCTTCCAAAATGCTATTTCTAGTGTTGAATAGATCCATATTGAAAATATAGTGTTTAACCTTGTCTTCTTATGTGTACACCTCTCTAAACAGTCTTGGGATACAGTTAGTAGTAATTCGCAAATGTGGGTTAGACTGTGAGTCGGTGTGGGAACAACTGCACACCCGAAAAAACTTATATCCCAAAAGTTTTTAAATTTGAAAGAGAATGTGTGTTGGGTGGCGCAAAAAAATGCAGATTCCCGTTTGTGAAAAAATTGATAGTTTAGATGTGTTTTTTTAAAACTTTTCAATATTTCATTCCTTTCTAAAAAACAAGATAATCAATAATAATATAAATATAAATGTTTTATTTCATGTAAATAAATGTATATACACTGTATATTAAAAAGAGACACCGGTGTCAATACACTATGGTCATTATTAAAATGTATATATATATAAAATGTAAAAAATATAAAAAAACAATTTAAAATATATAGGTAGTTTTACAAAATATATAGGATTATACAGATATATGTTCACTCTGATATTGCCACAAATTGGCTTTCTTTATATTGATACTTTTCTGCATATATATAATTTTGCTGTATTCAATACAAATATAATGTTCACCTTCAGCTTATAAGCAAGGATTTTTATCGTTGTTTTGGAGCGGTTATACTCTTTGTGTCTATGTCTCTGAGTAACAGTTACCTTTATGGGGGTCCTCCAGCTTCTTGCGGTTAAATATATGCCGCTATATTTTGGTATTACCTGTCGGTTTTAATACCGAACTGTATTGCTCAGTTTTTCCTCGAGTCTCCTTAGTTGGTGATATTCGATGACACAAAATCTTTATGCGGTTAAATATATGCCGCTACAGACATCTGTTTCCTTTCCCTAGTGTGGGGAATATTACCTCGATGTGAGGGCAGTTTGATGTGGAATCCTTCTTTTCTTCTTTCGGTCAGTGACCGATCTTTTCCTTGCTGGGTGTAGAGATGATGCGGTGGGTTTTTCTCTGTGTGCTTTTCTCTCTTATTTCTCTCAGTCAGTGACCGATCTGGTAATTCGCTTCAGGCTAGATTGCGGTTAAATATATGCCGCTTTGCTAATCAGGGCCTGGTAGGTGAAGGCAAATTTTTCAAACAAGGATGCTTGTGGACTTGCCTGGTTTGTTGGTTGAAAAGCGCTTCTCTGTGTTCTCTGTGTTCCCAATCGATCGATGTGGCAAACTCTGGTATCTACGCGTTTCGGCTGTGCAGCCTTTTTCAAGATACCTGTATGCTGGATTCTCCTGTTATTTAAAACAAACATATTTTCTCACATATGAGCGCTTAAATATACATTACCCATCTTCGTATATAAAAATCCTTGCTTATAAGCTGAAGGTGAACGTTATATTTGTATTCAATACAGCAAAATTATATATATGCAGAAAAGTATCAATATAAAGAAAGCCGATTTGTGGCAATATCAGAGTGAACATATATCTGTATAATCCTATATATTTTGTAAAACTACCTATATATTTTAAAAATTTTTTTTATATTTTTTACATTTTATATATATATACATTTTAATAATGACCATAGTGTATTGACACCGGTGTCTCTTTTTAATATACAGTGTATATACATTTATTTACATGAAATAAAACATTTATATTTATATTATTATTGATTATCTTGTTTTTTAGAAAGGAATGAAATATTCAAAAGTTTAAAAAAAACACATCTAAACTATCAATTTTTTCACAAACGAGAATCTGCATTTTTTTGCGCCACCCAACACACATTCTCTTTCAAATTTAAAAACTTTTGGGATATAAGTTTTTTCGGGTGTGCAGTTGTTCCCACACCGACTCACAGTCTAACCCACATTTGCGGGTGTTAGGTTTAGGGTTAGACTAAAGTTTAGGGGTTAATATATTTAATATAGAGGCGGTGACGTTGGGGCCGGCAGATTAGGGGTTAATAAATGTAGGTAGGTGGCGTCGATGTTAGGGCCGGCAGATTAGGGGTTAATAATATTTAACTAATGTTTGCGAGGTGGGAGTGTGGCGGTTTAGGGGTTAATATGTTTATTATAGTGGCGGCGACGTTGGGGGCAGCAGATTAGGGGTTAATAACTGTAGGTAGATGGCGGCGACGTTGGGGGTGGCAAATTAGGGGTTAATAAATATAATGTAGGTGTCGGCGATGTTGGGGGCAGCAGATTAGGGGTTAATAATATAATGTAGGTTGCAGAGATGTCGGGGGCAGCAGATTAGGGGTTAATAAGTGTAAGATTAGGGGTGTTTAGCCTCGGGTTCATGTTAGGGTGTTAGGTGTAGATATAAAATGTATTTCCCCATAGGAATCAATGGGGCTGCGTTAAGGAGCTTTAGACTTTTTTTCAGCCGGCTCTCCCCGTTGATTCCTATGGGGAAATCGTGCACAAGCACGTTACACCAGCTCACCGCTAACGTAAGCAGCGCTGGTATTGGAGTGTGGTAAGGAGCAAAATTTTGCTCACCGCTCACTTCTTGTCTGGGTTGTAAAAATCCATAATACCAGCGCTGTCTGTAAGTGAGCGGTGAACATAAACTGCTCGTTAGCACCGCACAGCCTCTAACGCAAAACTCGTAATCTAGGTGTATATTATTTTTAAATAGTTTAGCAATAAAATATACTTATTATGCAAAAGAAAAAATAGTGTAATAGGTGAAATGTCTGGGGCCTTTTCACTTTTTTCATCTTAAGATATAATAAGACTTCTATAACGGCCCATTTAATAATAAACATGATTTTAATTAAACTTATAAACATTTTCTGCAGTTTATATGTACTATATATTTATACTAAACCTGTGGCATATTTAGCTTTTGTGCTCTCCTAGGCACTGGAGGATTTGCAGTCCCCTTCCCCCACACACAAACCATTCAGTCCTTAATCATTTGAGCTCATGTTTTCTTCAGAGGCCATGAGTCCACCTGTCCGGTCAATAATTTTATGTAAAGATAGTTTTCAGCTTATAGTAACTCAAGGGCAGGGACCTTTACCCTTATGATTTATGTATTTTTCTTCTGCTTATTGTACCCCATAACTGTATAATTAATGTAAGAGCACTGCGTAAAATTTTGGTGCTTTATAAATAAATAAATAAATAAATAATAATATAAATATGAATACATGGAGAGGTAATGCAAATTGAATCACTTACTCGTTGCTTAAACAAAATATATAACACCATTTTAGGATGTTATCCCTTATTCATTTTGCAACATGACTAAGGGATAACATCCAGAAACGTTGTTGTAGTTGTGTATAAGCAATGTGGAACAGTGCATAGATTATCAGAGTTGGTTTGCCCTATACCAATAAAAGCTACAGCCGATGAGGGAGTATGAGATTTTCTTTAATGTGTTCTTGAGTTTCTGTCATATTCCTGTAGCTTTAAGAACTAAGACCAACCCACTCCTTCACCTCCCTTTAAAGGTGTGTTCAGTACACCTGTGCTTTGCTTGATAATTGAAGTTTGTAGTTCCCACTCTGCTTCAAGCTCTAAAGCTAAAATCTACAGATCCTGCTTTTATACCTGTTAAAGGAAATCCTTGTTGTCATTTCTCCAGCTTCTAAACCTAAGAAGCATTTCCTGCTGCTTTACACTTCAAGGAACAGTCTTTGGCAGCAACGCTTGCAAGTCTGTGTTAACTCTGCAGTCTGATTTTCCAGCCAGCTCCATTACTGAGTGTTTACCTCTACCAGGAAATAAGAACATCTTCCCTGCTGTGATCCATTTTGACTCAGTGCCAACTTCAATCTCTGCAGTTCTAAACTCACTCGCAAGTATCATTAATTTTATATACAATTGTCTCTAGCTGTATATATTCTTATCCAAAGTTCTGCTGACATACAAACTGTTAAAGTGCTCACAACTGGTTAAATCTGGCTCTCTCCTTCTCTCTGCATCACACACTCTGCCTGCTGTAACCTGATACCTCTTGATATATGGACACTGCAGACTGCAAATCAGTTTCTCATTTCTAAGCTTAACTATAAAGAGACTTTGCTATAAAATTCTGCTTTTCTCAGACAATACCAATAAGCTGCTTGTTTGCTGCCTTCTATCTTAAAAGAACACAACTCTTTACAACTGTGTAAAATATACAAAGGCTTCATTTCATCTGTTTTATTCACTTTATTTTGATTTTGTAAAGTGTTATAAAAAGAACTTGTACTAAGTAAACCAGCTATCTCCCTTGGTAATAACCTTTTGTATAAGCCTGTTTTACTTAAGGTTCTCTGGGAATAGCCACATTATACAAGCTTATAACAGAATTATCAAGCCATAAAGAAATTTACTAACATATATACATTATAGTTTAAAGCTTGTATATAAAAAAATCATGGATCCTGCCTCAATGGCAATTGAAATAGCTTCCTTAAACCAGAAAGTTGAAATTTTAGCACAAGGTTTGACTGAAGTTAAAAATGAAAACCACACCCTGAAGAGGTTAATGAATGATTTCTTTTCAAGGAAAGAGGCTGATCACCCTGAACCACAGGTTAACCCTCCACACATTTTTTCTGGTGAAAGAACACGCTTTCGTGAATTCAGAAATGCATGCATGCTGATGTTTTCCATGAAGCCCAGGACATATTATACTGACAAGATCAAGGTTTGTACTACCATCTCTTATCTAACTGGAGATCCCCGTTCGTGGGCTGATAAGTTTTATGAAACTGATGATCCTATTTTGAATTCTATCAGTGAATTTTTTAAGGAGATGGCTGTCTTATATGAGGATTGCAACACCCAGTTAAACGCAGAAACAAATTTGAGCACCCTGAAGCAAGGCAAACGTCCAGTTGAGGACTATGTGGCAGATTTTCAGCTCTGGGCTACAGATTCACAGTGGAATACTGTAAGTCTAAAAAACCAATTCCGTTTAGGTCTCTCTGAACATCTTAAGGATGAGATCTCTCGCATTGAACCTCCAGACACCATGGAATCCCTCATAAAGATATGCATAGCCATGGACAGACGATACAGAGAGAGGAGAGCTGAAAAACAACACCCAGAAACTTACCTCAAAAGGTTTACACCCTCTCATTCTGAAAAGACCTCCACAGCCCCTGTGCCCATGGAAATTGGGGCCATCCGAGGACCATTATCCCAAGAAGAGAAACAGAGAAGGAGGATTTCAAACCTCTGTATGTACTGTGGGAATAAAGAACACAGTGTCTCTTCCTGCCCTATTCTGAACCGGCAAAAAAGGGGTAAGATTCTTATAGTTAACCCAAATACTGATAACATTCATGAATCACAATTAACTTTCACATTGTCTTTACAGTGGGACCAGCATCTTCTCAAGACTGAGGCGCTGATAGATTCTGGAGCTTATGGAAGCTTCATTGACAAAACCCTTGTAGATACTAATAAAATACCTTGTGTGCAAAAGCAAACCCCTATCTATATGAAGGTTATTGATGGCTCTACTTATTTAAAAGGCCCAATCACACACCATACTGTTCCTTTACTTGTCTCTTGTAACATGGGTCATACAGAATACATTACGTTTGATATCATTCCTAGCTCACTACACCCCTTAATATTGGGTTATCCTTGGTTAAGAAAACACAACCCTCAAATAGACTGGAGCAGTAACACAGTAACTTTCTCTTCCCCATACTGTTCTGCTACCTGTTTTCCCTGTGTGGAAATCAAAACTCTACACCCTCATATACCATTGCAGTATTCAGACTTTTCAGATGTATTCGACCTTAAGGAAGCCGAAAATCTACCTCCACACAGACCTTATGATTGCCCCATTGATACTAAACCTGGGTCTATCATACCGTTCGGCCGAATTTTTCCACTCTCTCAAAAAGAATTAAAATTTCTCAGAGTACCTAGACGATAATCTAAGGAAAGGTTTTATTTCTACCTCAACCTCTCCTGCAGCAGCGGGTATATTCTTTGTCACAAATAAAGATGGGACCTTACGCCCAATCATTGACTACAGAGCATTAAACTCTATTACGATTAAAAATAGGTATCCACTTCCTTTAATACCTGAATTACTTGAACGATTAACAGATGCAACCATCTTTACCAAACTAGATTTGAAGGGAGCATACAATTTAATCAGGATAAAAAGCGGTGACGAATGGAAAACAGCATTTAGAACCCGTTATGGTCTCTTTCAATATAATGTTATGCCATTCGGCTTAACTAATGCTCCGGCCACATTTCAATTTTTCATAAACGATATTTTCAAAGACTTAATGGATGTGTGTGTTGTAATAGATCTAGACGATATTTTGATATACTCCAAAAATCTAACTGATCATGTAAAACATGTAAGATGGGTTTTGTCTAGATTAAGAGAACATCAGCTATACGCCAAGGCTGAGAAATGTGTATTCCATGTAAAGACAATAAAATTTTTGGGTTACATAATTTCCCCTAACGGTGTAAACATGGATCCAGAGAAGGTTACATCCATACTCAAATGGCCTGTACCTACCTCTGTGAAATCACTTCAGAGGTTTCTAGGCTTCTCTAATTTTTATAGGAGATTCATCAAAGGATTTTCATCCATTGTCCAACCTCTAACTAAGTTAACCGGTAAGAATCGACTCGTTTGGACTGTAGAAGCCCAACAAGCTTTTGAGCACTTAAAAGAATGTTTTACTTCAGCTCCTATCCTACAGCTTCCTAATCCAGAATTTCAATTTGTGTTAGAGGTTGATGCTTCCACTGTTGGTATTGGTGCTATTCTCTCCCAACAACAAACCGATACTTCAGTCCTACATCCCGTAGCCTTTTACTCTCGACTCCTGTCTATAGTTGAAAGGAATTACTCCGTTGGGGACCTGGAACTTCTAGCTATCAAATGTGCCCTGGAACACTGGAGACACCTACTGGAAGGGACACTCAAACCTTTTACAGTTCTTACAGATCATAAGAATTTACAATATCTTAGAAAAAACAAGACCTTGTCATCAAGACAAGTCCGATGGTCTTTATTCCTGGACCGATTTAACTTTCAGATCACATATAGACCAGGTTCAAGGAACATCCAAGCTGATGCTCTTTCCTGTTCTTTCATTAAACATAATGAAAAGGAAGAACAACAAACAGTTATACCGTCAACCAAGTTTATAGCTGTAACTTCTAGCCTACAAAAAGACATTTTATTAGCTTTACTAAAAGATTCTACCATTCCATCATGCTGCGTAAAGGACACCACTTCAGGTTTATACTTCTACAACAATTTGTTATACGTTCCTCCTTCTGTAAGGAAGGAGATCCTACATCTACATCATACGAACCCTATGTCCGGTCATCCTGGAATCACTAAAACACAGGATTTATTAACAAGGAATTACTGGTGGCCTGGTTTAAGACAAGATGTAGTTACCTTTGTGTCAGATTGTCATGTATGTGCAGCTTGCAAAAAAGAACACCACAGACCTTTTGGTTTACTAAAACCATTACCTATACCTGAAGTCCCTTGGACCATGATTGGAATGGACTTCATAGTCGAATTACCACCATCTAATTCATTCACAACCATATTAGTGGTTATAGATCATCTTACTAAACTCTCTCATTTCATACCTCTTAAGAGAATTCCAAATGCTATCACAACAGCTAAAACATTCTTTGATCACATTGTGAAACTCCATGGTTTACCGACCTCTATAGTCACTGATCGAGGGACTCAATTCACATCCAGGTTTTGGAAGGCACTATGTAAATTGTTAAGAATCTCCTCTAGAATGACAACAGCATTTCATCCCCAATCTAATGGCCTTACTGAAAGACTGAATCAGACTTTGGAGCAATACTTAAGGTGTTATATCTCACAGAACCAGGATGACTGGGTTGAATGGTTACCGCTTGCAGAGTTCGCATACAACAACTCCATCAACTCTTCTACTAAAGTCTCACCCTTCTTTGCCACTTATGGTTACCATCCAACCACTGTACCCAACTTCATCTCCACCTCAAAATCACCTTATGCTCTGGATTATGTCTCTAATTTGAAACAAACTTTGACTTCCCTAAAGATTCACTTAGAGAAATCTAAATGTACCCAAAAGAGTTATTTTGATAAAAAAACATCTAACTCCACCTCAATACTCAGTTGGCGATAGAGTTTGGCTCTCAACAAAAAACCTCAAATTAAAGGTACCAAGCAAAAAACTGGCTAACCAGTTCATAGGTCCGTTCAAGATAAAGAGAATGATCAACTCTAATGCAGCGATTCTTGATCTACCTGTATCTTACAGGATACACCCATCCTTCCATGTTTCTCTACTTAAACCCTATCAAGGATCTGATGTTAATATTCCTCAAGTCATCGAGGACTCTCCTCAGCTGATAGAAGATCAAACGGAATTCGAAGTGGAATCAATTCTGGATTCGCGCCGCCGGGGTAGAACAATTGAGTATCTAGTACATTGGAAAGGGTATGGTCATGAGGAGGATTCTTGGATACCCCTTAGGGACTTACATGCTCCCCAATTGCTCACATCCTTCCATCGTCTACATCCTGACAAACCAGGTTTGGAGCCGGGAAGGGGGCGCCCCTGAAAGGGGGGATCTGTCATATTCCTGTAGCTTTAAGAACTAAGACCAACCCACTCCTTCACCTCCCTTTAAAGGTGTGTTCAGTACACCTGTGCTTTGCTTGATAATTGAAGTTTGTAGTTCCCACTCTGCTTCAAGCTCTAAAGCTAAAATCTACAGATCCTGCTTTTATACCTGTTAAAGGAAATCCTTGTTGTCATTTCTCCAGCTTCTAAACCTAAGAAGCATTTCCTGCTGCTTTACACTTCAAGGAACAGTCTTTGGCAGCAACTCTTGCAAGTCTGTGTTAACTCTGCAGTCTGATTTTCCAGCCAGCTCCATTACTGAGTGTTTACCTCTACCAGGAAATAAGAACATCTTCCCTGCTGTGATCCATTTTGACTCAGTGCCAACTTCAATCTCTGCAGTTCTAAACTCACTCGCAAGTATCATTAATTTTATATACAATTGTCTCTAGCTGTATATATTCTTATCCAAAGTTCTGCTGACATACAAACTGTTAAAGTGCTCACAACTGGTTAAATCTGGCTCTCTCCTTCTCTCTGCATCACACACTCTGCCTGCTGTAACCTGATACCTCTTGATATATGGACACTGCAGACTGCAAATCAGTTTCTCATTTCTAAGCTTAACTATAAAGAGACTTTGCTATAAAATTCTGCTTTTCTCAGACAATACCAATAAGCTGCTTGTTTGCTGCCTTCTATCTTAAAAGAACACAACTCTTTACAACTGTGTAAAATATACAAAGGCTTCATTTCATCTGTTTTATTCACTTTATTTTGATTTTGTAAAGTGTTATAAAAAGAACTTGTACTAAGTAAACCAGCTATCTCCCTTGGTAATAACCTTTTGTATAAGCCTGTTTTACTTAAGGTTCTCTGGGAATAGCCACATTATACAAGCTTATAACAGTTTCTTATCAACGTAGTGCCAAAGATCATTTTGTTAAGGACAGTGTGGCCTCTAGTCCAACACAGATCGATTCTTACGTCACTCCAGATGTTCCAAATGCAAGTTTGGCACAATCTGACTACTTTTGGCAGTTATTAAATGACTACCAGGTATGCTCGGCACTTTTCCGGCCCAGCATACCTGGTTTTCAATCCGCCGCCCTGGAGGCGGCGGATCCCATAGGAATCAATGGGAGTCTGACCATAGCGAAAGTTCATGTTCGCTGCTGCCAGACATCCCATTGATTCCTATGGGAGCTGTCTACACCTAACACCCTAACATTTTCCCCCGAGTCTAAACACCCCTAATCTGCCCCCCTACACCGCCGCCACCTATATTAAACATGGTAACCCCTAAACCACTGCTCCCGGAGCCCACTGTCACTCTAATAAACTGATTAACCCCTAAACTGCCGCTCCCGGACCCCGCCGCCACCCACATAATACCTATTAACCCCTATCCTGCCCCCCTATACCGCCGCCACCTATAATAAATGTATTAACCCCTATCCTGCCCCCCCTATACCGCTGCCACCTAAAATACATTAATTAACCCCTATGCTGCCGATCCTGTATCCCGCCGTGACTAAATAAATTGTTTAACCCCTAAACCGCCGCTCCCGGACCCCACCGCCACCTATATTAAACTTATTAACCCCTAATCTGCCCCCCTACACCATTGTCACCTAAATTAAATTTATTAACCCCTATCCTGACCCCCTATACCGCCGCCACCTATAATAAATTTATTAACCCCTATCCCGCCGATCCCGTACCCCGCCGCAACTAAATAAATTGTTTAACCCCTAAACCGCTGCTCCCGGACCCCACCGCCACCTATATTAAACTTATTAACCCCTAACCTATAAAATAAATGCTAATATAGCTACAATATAACTAATAATTATATTGTAGCTATTTTAGGATTTATTTTTATTTTACAGGCAAATTTCAATTTATTTTAACTAGGCACAATAGCTATTAAATAGTTATTAACTATTTAATAGCTACCTAGTTAAAATAAAGACAAATTTACCTGTAAAATAAAAACTAACCTAAGTTACAATTACACTTAACACTACACTATCATTAAATAAATTATTCCTATTTAAAACTAAATACTTACCTATAAAATAAACCCTAAGATAGCTACAATGTAATTAATAATTACATTGTAGCTATTTTAGGATTTATATTTATTTTACAGGTATCTTTGTATTTATTTTAACTAGGTAGAATAGTTATTAAATAGTTATTAACTATTTAATAACTACCTAGCTAAAAGAAATACAAAATTACCTTTAAAATAAATCATAACCTAAGTTACAATTAAACCTAACACTACACTATCATTAAATAAATTAAATTAATTAACTACAAATACCTACAATTAAATACAATTAAATAAACAAACTAAAGTACAAAAAATAAAAAAAACTAAGTTACAAAAAATAAAAAAATATTACAAGATTTTTAAGCTAATTACACCTAATCTAAGCCCCCTAATAAAATAACAAAGCCCCCAAAATAAAAAAAATGCCCTACCCTATTCTAAATTATGAAAGTTAACAGCTCTATTACCTTACCAGCCCTTAAAAGGGCCTTTTGCGGGGCATGCCCCAAAGTAATCAGCTCTTTTGCATGTAAAAAAAAATACAACCCCCCCAACATTAAAACCCACCACCCACATACCCCTACTCTAACCCACCCAAACCCTCCTTAAAAAAAACCTAACACTAACCCTCTGAAGATCATCCTACCTTTAGCCGTCTTCAGCCAGCCGACAACCGATGGGACAGAAGAGGACATCCAAAGCAGCAAAGTCATCAACCAAGGGGCGCTGAAGAGGTCTTCCATCCGATAGAAGTCTTCATCCATGCGGCGTCTTCAATCTTTATCCATCCGGAGCGGAGCCTTCTTCAAACGAGCCGACGCGGAGCCATCCTCTTCCAATGACGCCTACCCGACAAATGGATATTCCTTTAAGTGACGTCATCCAAGATGACATCCCTCGAATTCCGATTGGCTGATAGGATTCTATCAGCCAATCGGAATTAAGGTAGGAAAAATCTGATTGGCTGATCCAATCAGACAATCAGATTGAGCTTGCATTCTATTGACTGATCGGAACAGCCAATAGAATGCAAGCTCAATCTGATTGGCTGATTGGATCCTACCTTAATTCTGATTGGCTGATAGAATCCAATCAGCCAATCGGAATTCGAGGGACACCATCTTGGATGACGTCACTTAAAGGAATATCCATTCGTCCGGTAGGCGTAGTTGGAAGAGGATGGCTCTGCGTTGGCTCGTTTGAAGAAGGCTCCGCTCCGGATGGATGAAGATTGAAGACGCCGCATGGATGAAGACTTCTATCGGATGGAAGACCTCTTCAGCGCCCCTTGGATGATGACTTCGGCCGCTGCGGATGTCCTCTTCAGTTCCATCGGTGGTCGGCTGGCTGAAGACGGCTAAAGGTAGAATGATCTTCAGGGGGTTAGTGTTAGGTTTTTTTAAGGGGGGTTTGGATGGGTTAGAGTAGGGGTATGTGAGTGGTGGGTTTTAATGTTGGGGGGGTTGTATTTGTTTGTTTATGCAAAAGAGCTGATTACTTTGGGGCATGCCCCGCAAATGGCCCTTTTAAGGGCTGGTAAGGTAATAGAGCTGTTAACTTTCGTAATTTAGAATAGGGTAGGGCATTTTTTATTTTGGGGGGCTTTGTTATTTTATTAGGGGGCTTAGATTAGGTGTAATTAGCTTAAAAATCTTTTTTTATTTTTTGTAACTTAGTTTTTTTAGTTAGTTTATTTAATTGTATTTAATTGTAGGTATTTGTAGTTAATTTAATTTATTTAATGATAGTGTAGTGTTAGGTGTAATTGTAACTTAGGTTAGTTTTTATTTTACAGGTAAATTTGTCTTTATTTTAACTAGGTAGCTATTAAATAGTTAATAACTATTTAATAGCTATTGTGCCTAGTTAAAATAAATTGAAATTTGCCTGTAAAATAAAAATAAATCATAAAATAGCTACAATATAATTATTAGTACTATTGTAGCTATATTAGGGTTTATTTCATAGGTAAGTATTTAGTTTTAAATAGGAATAACTAATTTAATAAGAGTAATATTTATTTAGATTTATTTAATTAATATTTAAGTTAGGGGGGTGTTAGGGTTAGGGTTAGACTTAGGTTTAGGGGTTAATAATTTTATTATAGGTTGCAGCGGTATAGGGGGGCAGGATAGGGGTTAATAAATTTATTATAGGTGGCGACGGTGTAGGGGGGGCAGATTAGGGGTTAATAAGTTTAATATAGGTGGCGGCGGGGTCCGGGAGCGGAGGTTTAGGGGTTAAACAATTTATTTAGTTGTGGCGGGGTACGGGATCAGCAGGATAGGGGTTAATAAATTTATTATAGGTGGTGGCGGTATAGGGGGGCAGGATAGGGGTTAATAGGTATTATGTAGGTGGTGGCGGGGTCCGGGAGTGGTGGTTTAGGGGTTAATCCGTTTATTAGAGTGGCGGTGGGCTCCGGGAGCGGCGGTTTAAGGGTTAATACATTTATTATAGTTGCGGCGTTGTCTAGGAGCGGCGGTTTAGGGGTTAATAACTTTATTTAGCTGCGGGGGGCTCTGGGGGCGCCGGCATAAGGGGTAGAACAGTATAGTATAGTGTGAGTGCTTAGTGACAGCTTATCAATAAAGCTGGGATAAAGCCAAAGAGCAGCGAGATTGGATGAGTGATAACTATCACAGTCCGCTGTTCATCGCCCCGTACTTGGTGCGCAGCTTTTTGACAGCTTTTTTGATAACTTTAGCGAGCGTATTCAGGTCCGCGGCGGCGATGTGAGGCGAGCTAAGGCGGGCGTATTGGGACCGGCGAAGGCAGGTAAGTAGACGGCTTGATAACTAGAGGCCTATGGGTCTTATGTGTTGAGATGGTCAATGACCCAGAGCTGGTAATTGAACCCTGTTGCAATATCAGAAATCAATAAGTTGAAGATATGTGCATGATAATATCTTAAATGTAAGAGCAGAGGCTAAACATGACCCTGCTCTAAAAGGGCTAACACAAATATTTCTAATCCAGGGGTATCTTTTCTTACATTTCTTCATTTCTGCATTTATTTTTAATATTTTATTTAACAGAGAGTTGTCCACGAATAAAAATGGCATTTTGGCTTTGTTTAATAGTTTTAAACTCTCTCTTTTTTCTTTCTTGTTTTGAGACTGCATTTTAAAATAACGTGCAAGTATGAACACTGTTCTTGTTATCAATAAACATATATTGTGTTATTTTTGCTTAAATAAAAATATGCTTGTTTTTAAAACACTATGGCATAGATAAGTTTAATGTTAGAAAGAGAATTATATATATATATATATATATATATATACACACATATATATATATATGTGTGTGTGTGTGTGTGTGTGCATATATACAGTATGTATATATTTAGTAAAGTTTAGTTAAAGGTTTTTACAAATGTGGAAGAAAACAACACCAAACAAATTCCGATTCAATCCTATATGAACTGCAAACCAGAGTTTGTTGTCTATAGAATAGAATGCATGTGTAAAAAAATCTACATCTGTAGAACCAAGAGAATTCTTAAAACCAGACTCCTAGAACATATAAAAAGCATAGAGGGAGAAACATCTGAATATGGTCTAAGTAGACATTTCGAGGAATTTCACACACAAAATCCAAACAAATTCACTATTAAAGCGATTGAACAAATACCTAAGTCATGGGGTAAAGATAGACTATTACAATTAAGGAAAAGGGAAACATATTGGAACCACCAATTAAACACTAGGGAACCATATGGCCTAAATAGGGACATAGATCTAGCAGCCTTTTTATAAACATCTAAGTGAACAAAAGCATCTCTATAAAACACATGGTGAATGCGCATATGTGTGGATATATATATGTGTATGTACTGTATATGTATGTATGTGTGTATATGTGTGTGCATATATATATATATATTATAGGCACATGATTAGAGTCCATTATATATCATCACTATCCCTATTTAAGACCCCAACCCCACATTTACATCTAATCAATTACTAATTATTTATGAATTATATATTATTTATCAATTATTATTTATATCTTATTTTAATCGTTTTTGTGTATATAAGGGTATATATTTTCAATATAGAAACGTATGATATAAAAAAAACTATGAAATAACAGTACAGCCCGTTTTTAAAGTATTTTTTAATGTAATCAATTAAATAATTTTATTATTAGTGAGAAAATACACCATAGATTGCCCTGTCGAACAATTAATAATAATATATATATATATATATATATATATATATATATATATATATATATATATATATATATATATGAAAAATAAGAAAGGCACTCTCCGTATATTTAGTATAATAGCTTTACTAAGATGAACATTTTCGGGGTCACCCCCGTCCTCAGACCTTACAAGACAAGTGATATAGTGAAATATTTAAGTGTTTACCTGGTAGCGATCGCTACCAGGTAAACACTTAAATAGTTCACTATATCACTTGTCTTGTAAGGTCTGAGGACGGGGGTGACCCCGAAAACGTTCATCTTAGTAAAGCTATTATACTAAATATACGGAGAGTGCCCTTCTTATTTTTCATATATCAATGGTTTAAAGTGCACCCCGGAAGCTGGATTAAAGCAGTGAGTGTGGGATCCTTTTTGAAATTTATATATATATATATATATATATATATATATATATATTGCAAAAAAACGTAATAACCAAAAAATGATCTTGTATAAAACTAAATAACCCTCTAAAAAACAAAATGGAGGTACTTCCGTTCTCTCAAAATAAATAGAGACCCAGGATGGAAGTGGATCTATTCTCTGATGAAGTGGGCAAAGGACCCACGAAACGCGTAAGATATCGCGAGAAGAGTGATGTCACTTCCGTTTTTTGCAATGGATCCACTTCCGGTTTCTTTGAAACCATTCACGCCGGCGTGTTCTTTGGCTCCTCCATTTTATGCACCAACGATTGAGCTTGCTAACAGATACACTCGTACCTACTAGATATCAATTGTATATTATTTTTTCATGTGCTTCATTTTTAAGTCCAATTTTTTAGATAATCACCTTATCATTAATTTACTGTGTTAGGCTTTGATAAAATATCTTGTCCATCACTCAAATAATCCCCATATATCAGTTTAATAAATATATTTTTTATTTCAAATTAATATTTCAAATTGATTTTTTTATATTTTTACTATTTAATTCATTTAATTTTTTAATTTAAAATAAATCGCCATTTTTCTGAATATCCAAACGATCTGGAATCTGACTGCTACATACTTTCAACGAGTTAGTTTCAGTCAGCAGCCCAGACCCAGAACAAATCAGCTTTGGTTTTAGTATATTGTGTGATCCTCTTTTTGTGTTTTATGCTTTTAAACATACAAATAAACTTTGACTTTTAAGCATTTAGGACTCAGCACATCAGTGCTGCTTTCTAAAAAAGTGATTGCAGCCAGTGCTCACTGTGTCCAACATTTCCAAATCGAATAAAATCAAAAAATCCTCAACAGGATATCTGTTCCTCTACCATGCAAAAATCCTCTTATTTAGATAGTGATCTTTCCTTTTGGGTCCTACAGCACTTATTCTATTCCTTCCAATACAACTCATTTACCATACGTGTTAGTGGTTTCAAGTATACCCTTTAGAACCTAGCAGCTCAAAGTTATCCCATAATTTTCCAGCCAGGAATATCCCCTCCAGGCTATAGACAGCACTTTATACTTACTCCTCATTCTTTCTTTTAACTTTTTATACCACCAAGTTCTGAGCAGCAGTCTATACCAGTGATAATCAAGCACCCAAAAAAAGAAAAAATCAATAATCTACATAATATAAAAAGTTTATTCAGCATCAAACCTATTAGTTACATTACAAAATAGGATATTAATCACAATATTAACTAACAATAAATACATACAATAAATATACACAATAACATATGGAGACCTCGAATGAGGATTGAGTTTTTGGAAACTATCGCCTAGATTTAGAGTTCTGCGTTAGCCGTCAAAAGCAGCGTTAAGGGCTCCTAATGCTGCTTTTTACCGCCCGCTGGTATTTAGAGTCAGTCAGGAAAGGGTCTAACGCTCACTTTCCAGCCGCAACTTTTCCATACCGCAGATCCCCTTACACCAATTGCGTATCCTATCTTTTCAATGGGATCTTCCTAACGCTGGTATTTAGAGTCTTGGCTGAAGTGAGCGTTACACCTCTACCGACAAGACTCCAGCCGCAGAAAAAAGTCAGGAGTTAATAGCTTTCTGGGCTAACGCCGGTTTATACAGCTCTTAACTACTGTGCTCTAAAGTACACTAACACCCATAAACTACCTATGTACCCCTAAACTGAGGTCTCCCCACATCGCCGCCACTCTAATAATTTTTTTTAACCCCTAATCTGCCGACCGGACACCGCCGCCACCTACATTATCCCTATAAACCCCTAATCTGCTGCCCCTAACACCGCCGACACCTACATAATATTTATTAACCCCTAATCTGCCCCCCCCAATGTTGCCGCTACCTACCTACACTTATTAACCCCTAATCTGCTAACCGGACCTCGCCGTTACTCGCCTAAAGCTAAGTCTAACCCTAACACCCCCCTAAATTAAATATAATTTTAATCTAACAAATTAAATTATTACTTATTAAATAAATTAATCCTATTTAAAGCTAAATACTTACCTGTAAAATAAACCCTAATATAGCTACAATATAAATAATAATTATATTGTAGCTATTTTAGGATTTATATTTATTTTACAGGCAACTTTGTATTTATTTTAACTAGGTACAATAGCTATTAAATAGTTATTAACTATTTAATAGCTACCTAGTTAAAATAATTACAAAATTACCTGTAAAATAGATCCTAACCTAAGTTACAATTAAACCTAACACTACACTATCAATAAATAAATTAAATAAATTAACTACAATTACCTACAATTAAATCAACTAAACTAAATTACAAAAAAAAAACCACTAAATTACAAAAAAAAAAGATTACAAAAATTTTAAACTAATTACACCTACTATAAGCCCCCTAAAAAAATAACAAAGCCCCCAAAATAAAAAAATGCCCTACCCTATTCTAAAATAAAAAGTTAGCAGCTCTATTACCTTACCAGCCCTTAAAAGGGCTTTTTGTGGGGCATGCCCCAAAGAAATCAGCTCTTTTGCCTGAAAAAAACATACAATACCCCCCCAACATTACAACCCACCACCCACATACCCCTACTCTAACCCACCCAAACCCCTTTTAAAAAACCTAACACTAAGCCCCTGAAGATCTCCCTACCTTGTATTCACCCAGCTGGGTATCACCGATCCATCCAGAAGAAGGTCCGAAGTCTTCATCCTATCCAGCCAGAAGAGGTCCTCCAGAGGGTCCAAAGTCTTCATCCTATCCGGCCAGAAGAGGTCCTCCAGAGGGTCGGAAGTCTTCATCCAGGCGGTATCTTCTATCTTCTTCCATCAGGAGCGGGTCCATCTTGATCAGCCAATCCAATTGAACTTGAATCTGATTGGCTGATTCAATCAGCCAATCAGATTTTTCCTACCTTAATTCCAATTGGCTGATAGAATCCTATCAGCCAATTGGAATTCGAGGGACACCATCTTGGATGACGTCATTTAAAGGAACCTTCATTCATCGTTAGTCCGTCGGTGAGGAAGGATGGCTCCGCGTCGGCTGCTTCAAGATGGACCCGCTCCGCTCCGGATGGAAGAAGATAGAAGATGCTGCCTGGATGAAGACTTCCGACCCTCTGGAGGACCTCTTCTGGCCGGATAGGATCAAGACTTCGGACCCTCTGGAGGACCTCTTCTGGCCGGAGAGGATGAAGACTTCGGACCCTCTTCTGGACGGATCGGTGATACCCGGCTGGGTGCATACAAGGTATTGAGATCTTCAGGGGCTTAGTGTTAGGTTTTTTAAGGGAGGTTTGGGTGGGTTAGAGTAGGGGTATGTGGGTGGTGGGTTGTAATGCTGGGGGGGGTATTGCACGTTTTTTTTTACAGGCAAAAGAGCTGATTTCTTTGGGGCATGCCCCGCAAAAAGCCCTTTTAAGGGCTGGTAAGGTAATAGAGCTGTTAACTTTTTATTTTAGAATAGGGTAGGGCATTTTTTTATTTTGGGGGGCTTTGTTATTTTTTTAGTTGTTTAGAGTAGGTGTAATTAGTTTAAAATTCTTGTAATCTTTTTTGTAGTTTAGGTTTTTTTTTTTTGTAATTTAGTTTAGTTGATTTAATTGTAGGTAATTGTAGTTAATTTATTTAATTAATTTATTGATAGTGTAGTGTTAGGTTTAATTGTAACTTAGGTTAGGATTTATTTTACAGGTAATTTTGTAATTATTTTAACTAGGTAGCTATTAAATAGTTAATAACTATTTAATAGCTATTGTACCTAGTTAAAATAAATAATAAGTTGCCTGTAAAATAAATATAAATCCTAAAATAGCTACAATGTAATTCTTATTTATATTGTAGCTATATTAGGGTTTATTTTACAAGTAAGTATTTAGCTTTAAATAGGATTAATTTATTTAATAATATTTAATTTATTTCATTAGATTAAAATTATATTTAATTTAGGGGGGTGTTAGGGTTAGGGTTAGATTTAGCTTTAGGGGTTAATACATTTATTAGAGTAGCGGTGAGGTCCGGTCGGCAGATTAGGGGTTAATACTTGAAGTTAGGTGTCGGCGATGCTAGGGAGGGCAGATTAGGGGTTAATACTATTTATTATAGGGTTTGCGAGGCGGGAGTGAGGCGGTTTAGGGGTTAATACATTTATTATAGTGGCGGCGAGGTCCGGTCGGCAGATTAGGGGTTAATAAGTGTAGGTAAGGTAGCAGCGACGTTGGGGGGGCAGATTAGGGGTTAATAAATATAATATAGGGGTCAGCAATGTTAGGGGCAGCAGATTAGGGGTACATAGGTATAATATAGGTGGCGGCGGTGTATGGAGCGGCAGATTAGGGGTTAATAATAATATGCAGGTTTCAGCGATAGCGGGGGCGGCAGATTAGGGGTTAATAAGTGTAAGGTTTGGGGTGTTTAGACTCAGTGTTCATGTTAGGGTGTTAGGTGTAGACTTAGGAAGTGTTTCCCCATAGGAAACAATGGGGCTGCGTTAGGAGCTTAACGCTGCTTTTTTGCAGGTGTTAGGTTTTTTTTCAGCTCAAACTGCCCTATTGTTTCCTATGGGAGAATCGTGCACGAGCACGTTTTTCAAGCTGGCCGCTACCGTAAGCAACGCTGGTATTGAGAGTTGAAGTGGCGGTACATTATGCTCTACGCTCCCTTTTTGGAGCCTAACGCAGCCCTTCAGACAACTCTAAATACCAGCGTTATTTAAAAGGTGCGGGGGGGAAAAAACACGCGTAGCTAATGTACCCCTTTGGCCGCAAAACTCTAAATCTAGCCGTATATGAATACAAAAGACAGACCAAGAACCTGGTCTGAGACAGACAACATTACCCTTGAACCAGTTAATACAACACCGGACATAAATCCCCGAAACCTATTTAGGAGACTTGAGAAACTAAAGAAATTGGAATTAAGCAATTGGCATGATATTATAGGCTTAGAAAACTATATTAAGAAAGGCATCATACCCAAAGGTTTAAGACTAACAAAAACACACATCTTCAATGCAGCAGACATTGTTACATTTAAAATCTCGAATGTGGATATTCATTTTCATTATGAACATTCGAAAATGAAAGTAACAAATTTCAGCACATTCGCCCATCCCTACCAATAACATGTATGCCTTTTATCATATATTAGTGCACACACTTACATACGGTATATATGTGGTGAGCCAGTCCCAGCCACTTTGGCCCGCTGGGAAATCTCCCAGTGTCCCAATCCAGCCTTGTTGGTGTTACAACTACAAACAACCAATAATTAATAATAAAAAAGAATTGTAGTAATAACCTAAAAATGGGAAACGTTAGACTGACCTTTGCCACTGAAGGTCAGAGTTGAGACTGGGGCTAAAGTTAATCCTTTGGCTTCCAAAGTGGGATGCAATATTCCCCAAAGCCCATCAAAATGTTATTTAGTAGTATTTTTTTTTTTTCATTTAGAGTTAAATAACTTTCATTATATATATTCCTCAATGAAGGCTTTTTATATTATTCTCTATGGCACAGTCACCACTTTTTTTCAGGCTGTATGTGCAATTATTTGGTCATTTGTAGGCTGACATATGTATGTTTAAAGGGACATGCCACCCACATTTTTTCTTTTATGATTTAGAAAGAGAATGCAATTTTAAACATCTTTCTAATTTACTTATATTATCTAATTTGTTTTATTCTCTTGATATTCTTTGATGAAAAGCATATCTAGATATGCTCACTAGCTGCTGATTGGTTGCTGCACATAGAAGCATCATGTGATTGGCTCACCATGTGCATTGCTTTTTCTTCAAATAAGGATATTTAAAAAATGAAGCAAAATAAATAATGGAAGTAAATTGTAATGTTGTTTAAATTTCTATTCTCTATCTGAATCATGAAAGAAAAATTTTGGGTTTAGTGGCCCTTTAAGATTTCAGTTATAAACTATAAAATTATAATAAAAAAAAGTGCTAGATTTTTTTTTCTTTTATTGCTTCCAGTTTTTGCAGTTTTATTACTAATGAGTAGGGGGTCTTATAGCTGCAGCTTGTAAAATAGACTAGGGAGCTGGAAATAACATATTCAACAGCAGGATCAGAGAATAAGTAGTTTCACCATGACATCATCTACTTTGTACCATTGAGACAAAATTGAAACATTGCAATGATACTGTAAAAACCCTTTTTGTTTTTTGCATTTTAAAAACCCTAATTTCCCTTTCCTGGTATAAGGAAAGTCAAGTAGTGTCATCTAACTCAGAGCAGACCTTTATTAGCAACAGAACTAAGATGTTGTCAGAAAGAATACATGGCAGATCACATACAGGGGAATCACTGTCACCGTTCACTACTTGCTTATTTGACAAAATTATATTGATTTAGACTCTTTTTTGTGATATAATTGCCCATATTTACTAACCTTATTTTAAGTGATTCCAACAGGACTGAGATTGTTCTTCTACTGTACCTTTTTAAGTAAAAGGTGAATATCTCAAGAATTAAAGAATAAAAAAACAAAAACAATCCATTGCTATAGGTTTTATTATGCTTAAAGGGACAGTCTACCATAGAATTGTTATTGTTTTAAAAGATAGATAATCCCTTTATTACCAATTCCCCAGTTTTGCATAACCAACACAGTTATAATAATATACTTTTTACCTCTGTGATTGCCTTGTATCTAGGAACTTTCTTCCAGCCCCCTGATCACATGACTATGACTGTTTATTATCTATTGTCTTAAATTTAGCATTGGTTTGTGCTAAATCTTAAATAACCCCCTGTGCCTGAACACAGTGTTATCTATATGGCCCACGTGTACTTTCTGTCTCTTTGTGTTGAAAAGAGATTAAAAAAGAATGTGATAAGAGGCAGCCCTCAAAGGCTTAGAAATTAGCGTAAGAGCCTACCTATGTTTAGTTTAAACTAAGATTACCAAGAGAAAAAAGCAAATTTGATGATAAAAGTATTATAAAAAAGTAAAAATTGATAAAAGTATTATAAAAGTAAAAATTGGAAAGTTGATTAAAATTAAAAGTCCTATCTGAATAAGGAAATTTTAATTTATACCATACTGTCCCTTTAAACATTAGTCAGTTAATGGCAATCTTTTCCAAATTTCAACGCTATTGGCCCTATTAGAACTCCATGTACTAACCGGCGGACGGACAGCTTCTCAACTCGTGAAGCTGTCCGCCCACCTTCGCTACACATGGGCATCGGATCTGTTAATACCGCTTGTCCGTATGTATCATTACACACTCATTGGAGTGTGTAATGCTCGCCCCTTCATTCGCGCGACTGAAAGTGCTGTCAATATCGAGAGCGAGCAAGCTCTCAGTGATTTTCCCTCGCCGCCTCAGAGGTGGCGTAGGGTGTAAGAAGCAGTGGTCTAATAACTGCTGCTTCTTACATTTCGGGAAGCAGGCTCGCTTATGTAAACCTGCCCTACAAGGGCTCCGGAGCAGCTTTCGCTGCTTCGTATATGGAGCTCTTAATGGAGTTGTGAAGGAAGCCTTTGTGGTAAGTTTAATTCCTGCAAGACTGTAACCTGCAAGTTATGTAGCTGGGGCTATAAAATTAAGGCTTCTTAACTTGTCCGCAACCTCAGAAATGATGGATTAAATTACCGTAGAATGATTTGACCAAGGTGATTTGAAACTATTCTCTCACGCAACTGGTTGAGTGAAAGCAGGGGCAGAACTGCACAAGAGCAAACATTATCCACCTGCAGCTTCTTAAATCTGGGCCTATTTCTAAATCATATTGGAAAAATAAACTCTTTTGTAGTTTATATTCCATTGAAAATATGCAAAAAGCTTGACAAAATGCGCAATATTATTATACATCCGTTTACATTTGCTGAACATCAGCATTTAGAAAATCACTTTACTAAGCCTCAAGGTTTAAGCCTTTTTTTTTTTTTTAACGTAATTCCTCAAGACAGTTAATTACTGTTTGTTTTGTTCGGAAGGATTTCCTTTGCTCATTTACAAACTGATCTGATGGTTTTAGTGTCCCTTAAGGCTTCAGGTTATTTTGATACTGCTTGCTTATTTTTAATCAAGCTTTCTTTTTTTTTGCTGGTCATCCAAACATGCAAATCTGCTAATGTGCCAGCGATAAGCTAAAGTTGTACCTGATCAGACTATTACTCATTTGTAGTACAAGCACTGCTTCAGCCCCAGATGCAAAGGGTCAGATTACAAGGCGTACTAATTATTTTTTCACTCTCGTGCTAACTGTGCTCAAAATAAAAAAATGTTCACGGTCACATTAATGGCGTATTACACATTGAAAGTAAAAAGTTAGTGTGTGAGTGAAAGACTGAGGCACGCTAACTTCAGGACTTTGGATATCACCACCATACTAACTTCTCCTCCCCATAGACTTCTAGGTGTCGCGCTGTAAAAAACCCTTTAAGTTATCGCTCCTGTGATAACCCGACACTGTGCTTGACCAACTGCGCTAAACCAAAAGGTGTTAGGAATACTTTAAATTCCTATGTTCTGCACCTAGAAGAAAATGTTCTTTTATTGTTAAATATATATGTATCCGATTTTTTTTTGTTAAATATATATCAATACTTTTATATCTTTATGAATATAAACACAAATATATATTGTATATTCAGATACTATGGGGCATATGTATCAAGCTCCGTATGGAGCTTGATGCCCCATGTTTCTGGCGAGCCTGCAGGCTCGCCAGAAACAGCAGTTATGAAGCAGCGGTCACAAAGACCGCGGCTCCATAACCTGTCCGCCTGCTCTGAGCAGACGGACACACATCGCCGGAAATCAACCCGATCGAGTACGATTGGGTTGATTGACACCCCCCTGCTGGCGTCCGACTCGCCGTATTCAGCAAGGTCTGGCGGACCTGATCCGCAGTGTCGGATCAGGTCCGCCAGACCTTGATAAATATGGGCCTGTATATATAGAAATATTGAAAAATAAAATATAAACTTTTTTTATAGGTGAAGAATAAAGGAATGTAAAGTATTACTATTCAAAACACATGACAAATTAATAAAAATGATATTGCTTGATGTTTCAAGGTATTTGACTGGAAAGTGCTTAAAAGTGTGTGTATAAATACTGTACATACTTTTTTCCTCTAACGAAGAAGTTATCTAAGAACTTTGAAACACGTAAGGATTTTAAACGAGTGGGTGTACAGCATTGGAGACCAGCACATTAGCAGCAAGCAATCAGTAAAGTATTGGGTGCCTGTTAGTGGTAACATAAGTTTGGCATATCAGACTGTTTACCCAACATATGACTTCACTTATAAGGCTTGCAAGCAGAGTTAAAATATCACCCCGACTACTGTGATAGAGAATTAGAATATATGGTACAATATGTGTTTATCATCTATAAGAGATGAATGAACTGTTTATGTGATCAGTAAAAGGTATAACGTTAACTGAACAGATACAGCTCTCTAACAGCATTCAGTTCCTAGAGGGGATACACCCCTTAACACTTTTATGTGTATGTTTTAAAACTTACCTCATCATGGATTGAGGTTTCTTAACGTAAGTGCAACTTATTTTATGTATACAAATAAATACTTCTTATTAGACAGAATTACGCTATGTGATTTTTTCTTCTTTTTATGGAAACACTACTGTAAGAATCAGACTAATACCATACTCCCGGATGATACCAAGCAACAGTAAAAGAGGGAGAGAGAACAAAAAGAGTGGAATAATTTCTACCATACAAGCAAGAGTTTACAAAGAATTCCTTGTGGAGTACACCTAGCGCCTACTAAATAAGACCTCTGGCTTTGATAATTTGACACCTAGTTGTCAAAATGGAAAGATGAAACTA
The DNA here is from genome assembly GCF_027579735.1 of Bombina bombina. Classification (NCBI taxonomy): domain Eukaryota; kingdom Metazoa; phylum Chordata; class Amphibia; order Anura; family Bombinatoridae; genus Bombina; species Bombina bombina. Next base: position 634,506,981 of record NC_069504.1, read on the forward strand.
ATAAGGTATACCAAAGCGCCAACTATAGAAAGGCTGGGTCTGGACCTAATGCAATATTGTCAAACGATTACAATAAACAATTTATTGAGTACACAAATAAGTTAAAACATGGATCCATGTATAAACAATCAAATTTATACAACAATAATAGCTAAATGAATAGTTAAAACAAATAGTTATGTAACAGATATAGCATTTAAAATGGTGCAAACATTGCTCTTAAAAATATTCATAAAAATTTCCAAATTTAGTATAAGGCTCACAACAGAAATTCAACTTTGTGTTTACCATATACACATACACAAATTTGTACAGCAATAATAGCTAAATGAATAGTTAAAACAAATAGTTAAATAGCAGATATGGCATTTAAAATTATGCAAACAATGCTCTTAAAAAATATTCCTAAAAAATTCCAAATTAAGTATAAGGCTCACAACAAAAATTCCACTTTGTGTTTACCGCATACACATAATAGGTGAAATTTATTAGTCAGTTATATAATATTATCTAACCAATAATGTTCTCGATTCTATGCAATACTAAATATTGCCAATAGTGACTAATGTGTAAGGCTCTGAGTAAGACCTTTAACTGTGTGTTTACCACATACGAATTGTCAAGTAAAAAATATTGTGACAGCAATAAGCCAATGTAAAGAATGTGTATCAAAAAAGTTGTGTGCAAAAATTAGTGTACAAAAGATATTAATGGTCAAAAAATAGGTTGATCTTCAAAAAACGTAAATTAAGAACAAAGATTGTGAAAAATGAAAAACCAAAAATTTACAAAAACATTGTGGTGTGTTCCAGTAGTAACTTATATAAATGTAAATAATAGTCCAAAAAATAGTCCAACAGTGAAAACTTAATAGAAAAAATAATCCAACAATAAATTATAATAAGTAGTGTGTCTCTTTAAGAAAAAACAATAATCCTTAAAGTGTTGTGAATCCTAACAGCAATAGTTATGGTGATTTTCCAAGTGTTTTATACTGAATAGCAGTGTCAGTACTTGCTATCCGTTTTCCAACCCAAAATTCTATCTTCTTGGCAAATATTTTGTTATAATCCCTGGATGATCCTTCTGTAAAAGAAAGATATGATGGTGTAGATTGTTTTTAGATCAATAGAAAATGAAATTATGCTTACCAGTCTACGCGTTTCGGTCACAAAGAGACCTTTATCAAGACTCATTTATAGTATAGGATATATATATGTCTTGATAAAGGTCTCTTTATCAAAATGGAGCAATGTTTGCACCATTTTAAATGCTATATCCGTTACATAACTATTTGTTTTAACTATTCATTTAGCTATTATTGTTGTATAAATTTGATTGTTTATACATGGATCCATGTTTTTAACTTATTTGTGTACTCAATAAATTGTTTATTGTAATCGTTTGACAATATTGCATTAGGTCCAGACCCAGCCTTCGTATAGTTGGCGCTTTGGTATACCTTATTAGTTTTATTTACAAAGAATTCCAACAGAGCTCAAGAACAAAGTTGGGGCCATCTCTAAAAAAGGGACACAGGCAGAATTTACCGGATGGTAGACGTTAATATTGAAGTACATACATTACCTCATATGATTGAGGTAATATCTGGTAAGAAGGCCAACCTCTACCTGTTGTAAACCTGAAGAGATTTGCTTATTGCATTTGTAAAAATCAGTTAAAAGGACTCTTCGAATAGAATAATTTCTGTTTAGTTATATGCTATACATCTAATGATTTGTCTCCCACTCTTGCAAAGCAGAATGGTATTTAATCAGTGCGCTGTGTTTATACTAATGTTTTCGCTTTAATAATTATATATATATATATATATATATATAACAAGAGTATTGCATTGAGCAATGATACTTTTTTTATTGGACTAACTATACATTTATAAGTTGACAAGCTACAATGTATTGCTTTAGACTTGATAAAGGAAGGAACTCTTCCAAAAGCTTGTCAACTTATAAATGCATAGTTAGTCCAATAAAAAAAGTATCATTGCTCAATGCAATACTCTTGTTATATATATATATATATATATATATATATATATATATATATATAATTATTAAAGCGAAAATCTAAATCTCTGGACTAATACGGCTACTCCAATCAACGTATATATATATATAATATATATATATATATATATATATATATATATATATATATATATATATATATATATATAAAGCAGTGTAGACAAGCACTCCAGACCTGCAGTTCAACTGCCCGGGGTGCAACAGAAAAGTACATAAGCAACAGCAGAGAGTGCGCTCTAAACATGGTGAGTGCACTCTCTGCTCTTGCCTTTGTATATATATATATATATATATATATATATATATATATATATATATATATATATATATATATATATATATATATATATATATATATATATATATATATATATATATATATATATATGTATATATATATATATATATATATATATGTATATATGTGTATATATGTATTTATGTGTTTATATGTGTATATATATATGTATATATGTATGTAAATGCATATATATATATATTATATACACTGCAAAATTATCAGTTTCACTAGATTATTTTAGTCTATAAACTAATGACCTTTCTCCCAAATTCCAAATAAAAATCTTGTCATTCAGTGCACTCATTTGCAGAAAATGACAACTGGTAAAAATAAAAAAAAAAGACCTTGTTTTCAGACCTTGAATAATACAAATTATTCATTTTTAGGCAACACAACAACACAATACTAATGTTTTAACTTAGCAAAGAAAACAAGTTCATATTCTTTTATAAACAACACAATAGTAATGTTTTAACCTAACACAATTTCAGAAATTTATATTTGGTGTTACAACCCTCATTTTCAGTCACAGCTTTCATGTGTCTTGGCATGCTCTCCACCAATCTTTCACATTGCTGTTGAGTAGGGTTACCATATTGCCGCTTTAAAAAGGGACTCATATAAAAAATACATATGTCAGGGCTGTTTAAAGAAATGTTTTGTATAAGAACCCTGACATATTTATTTTTCATTTGTGTCCCTTTTTAAAGAGGCAATATAGTCAGCCTACTGTTGGGTAACTTTATGCCACTCCTGGCACAAAACTTCAAGCAGCTTTGCTGTGTTTGATGGCTTGTGATCATCCATCTTTCTCTTGATCACATTCCAGAGGTGTTTAATGGGGTTGGGCTGGCCATGACAGGGTATTGACCTGGTGGTCCTCCATCCACACATTGATTGATTGACTGTGTTTTATGGAGCATTGTGCTGCTGAAAAAAAAGCAATCCTCAGAGTTGGAGAACATTGTCAGAACAGAAGGAAGCAAGTTTTCTTGACCAGCACCCTAAGGAAACCAAACTGCCTCAGTGCCACCACCACTGCACCTGCAATAGGACGACAACACAGGGAAGGAGGAGAGGGTAAAAACACAGCAGGGAACTGGAAGCAAATAAGGAGGAACACTACTACTCATGAGTAACAAGTTCCAAATACAACCCACCTTTTTGCAACAAAGTTGCAACACACACAAGCACATAAATCCCATGTCATACAGGGGGTGTGGCCCTTAACTCATTTCATGCTGACATGACATTTATGGGCGGAAAAAAATCCACTCTCTCTTTCCTCAATGATTGTGCTCATTGGACTAAACTAAATTATAAAACAAAAACATACCTCATCAAATTCTATATTATTATATTTAATCTAATAACTGCCAAAGCTGAAAGGAATATCTAAGACAACATAATTAATATTTAATGGTGGTTTTCAGACCAGTGTTTTCTATACCTCATTTATTATTCAACAGGGTGTTCTCATATCCTAATCTTTCAAAGTCTTTAAGAGTATTTTCTCCAAATGAAAGCCATAAAATATCACTATTAGCATTGTAAAAGTGTAAAAAGGTCCTCAGTAAACCGCAGACCCACTGGGCTTAACCTAAGCTATCTGAGTAAGAGCAGTTATCTAAACATTAAGCTGCACAGAACACAAAGGAAATGTGTTTGTATAATACCAGACTAAATATAAACCATCACTTTGTTTGATAAATGTGACTGCAAAATGTTTGCTACTATAATTTATCACTTAAACATTCCTTGTACAAGCGAGATTTTACAAAGTTATTAGTCATGAAAATTGCACGTATAAACTTGAGCATTTAATCTGGATGGTTCATGAGATATATCCATAATTGTTTTTTTCCCCCAATGCGAAAACATTTTTTAAATAGTATTATGCCTTTTATGATGTTAAACTGCATTAATAAAAAAGAGAAGTGTGGTTAGGCTATGCTTTATGCTACATAAATGCAATAAAATGTAAATGTAATAAAAAAAAAAGTCTTCATAATCATTTAAAAATGAGTTTACTTTATTTCACTTCTGTGAAATTATCACTGATTAATATACACCTTGTACAATGCAATGCAAAACTTTATTAATAATCAATTAAATAAACAGCCAAAACGGTAATAGAGAGTTATGCTTCAAGTATTTTTTTTTCTTGAGACAATGTTTATTTTCTATTAAAAGGAAAGCAATAAAACTGATATAAAAATTCTAATGTTATTCTCTGCTTCCTACTTTTCAGTTGACTCACTAAAACTCACCTATCTCTTAAATTTTTTAAAGACTGAGTCCCCGGACTCCATGTGCTAAGCAGTGTAAGCTGCTTTAAGCCCTTGTGGTGCACATACAAACCTGCATTCTAAGAAGTAGCAGTCTGATGACCTCTGTTACCTCTGAGGGGGATTGAAACCATCCCAAACATGCTTGCTTGGGTGATTGACAGACCCTTCTCTAATCATGCAAGAAAATGGGAACAGTTTTACACACTGAGTTGAGTGTGTAATGGTACATACATGCAGCATACACTAGACCAACTGTGCTAAAGCTGAAGGAGCATGAGGAATACTTCAAATTCCTATTTTCTTAATTTACAAGAAAGTATTCTCTTTATTTTAAAATATATATTTACATATACAGTACAGTATCTCACAAAAGTGAGTACACCCCTCACATTTTTGTAAATATTTTATTATATCTTTTCATACGACAACAATGAAGAAATTACACTTTGCTACAATGTAAAGTAGTGAGTGTACAACCTGTATAACAGTTTAAATTTGCTCTCCCCTCAAAATAACTCAACACACAGCCATTAATGTCTAAACCATTGGCAACAAAAGTGAGTACAACCCTAAGTGGAAATGTCCAAATTGGGCCCAAAGTGTCAATATTTTGTGTGACCACCATTATTTTCCAGCACTGCCTTAACCCTCTTGGGCATGGAGTTCACCAGAGCTTCACAGGTTTCCACTGGAGTCCTCTTCTACTCCTCCATGACGACATCACATAGCTGGTGGATGTTAGAGACCTTGCGCTCCCCCACCTTCCATTTGAGATGCCCCACAGATGCTCAATAGGGTTTAGGTCTGGAGAAACTGCAAATATGAAAAAACAGAAAAAGGTGTTCCAATGTTGCAGAAGATCACAACAATTGTTAGAAATTATATCAATACATCACTCTACAGAATGATACTCACAAAAGTGGCGCACTATGTGGCAGTGCAAGTCAGGCAGGCTGGATAGATCAGAGCCCACCAGCTGGCTCACTCCAGATCGTGGATATACCAAAGGTTGCTGCAAAGTAGGATACAGAGAGGGAGGGGGAAGGGTACTGCAATAGTGCACAATAGTGCATGAAATCACTACAAAATAGAAAAAAATCCCAAAAACCCTCCAGAGAATATACTCACAAAAGTGGCGCACTACCTGGCAAACAGGTACCAGATCCACAGTTAGAATAAGCGGGGAAAAAAAACACTCACAGTCTTAGATAAAAACCAAAATAACCTCTATGCATACAGGACTATTTATTGGAACAAAAAAGTATTTTAAAACTTGAATATAATCTGCAAAGTGTTTCAAAGTGCTTATGGCACTCTTTCCTCAGGCAGTGAGGCAAGTTTTAAAATACTTTTTTGTTCCAATAAATAGTCCTCTATGCATAGAGGTTATTTTGGTTTTTATCTAAGATTGTGAGTGTTTTTTCCCCCCGCTTATTCTAACTGTGGATCTGGTACCTGTTTGCCTGAGTGAGCTAGCTGATGGGCTCATATTAACCCAGCTGGTCTGACTTGCACTGCATTATAGTGCGCCACTTTCGTGAGTATATTCTTTGGAGGGTTTTTGGTAATTTTTTCTATTTTGTAGTGATTTCATGCACTATTGTGCACTATTGCAGTACCCTTCCCCCTCCCTCTCTATATCCTACTTTGCAGCAACCTTTGGTATATCCATAAATTGGAGTGAGCCAGCTGGTGGACTCTGATCTATCCAGACTGCCTTATTTGCACTGCCACATAGTGCTTCACTTTTGTGAGTATCATTCTGTAGAGTGATTTATTGAAATTATTTCCAACAATTGCTGTGATCTTCTGCACTATTGGAGCGCCTTTTTCTGTTTTTTCATATTTGCAGTTTCTCCACTTTGTTTTAAGAAGAGCTGATCCTGGTGTATCTCCCCACAACCATCGACGGAAGCTTCTAGAGGGTGCTTTTGTCCTGAGGGACCATCTTTGATGGACTTTATTTGGTGATTTTTAGGTCTGGAGACATGCTTGGCCAGTCCATCACCTTTACCCTCAGCTTCTTTAGCAAGGTAGTGACGTCTTGGAGGTGTGTGTGGGGTCGTTATCATGTTGGAATACTGTCTTGCGGCCCAGTCTCCGGAGGGAGGGGATCATGCTCTGCTTCAGTATATCACAGTACATATTGGCATTCATGGTTCCCTCAATGAACTGTAGCTCTCCAGTGCTGGCAGCACTCATGCAGGCCCAGACCATGACACTCTCACCACCATGCTTGAATGTAGGCAAGACACACTTGTCTTTGTACTGCTCACCTGGTTTCCGCCACACACGCTAGACACCTTTTGAACCAAATAAGTTTATCTTGGTCTCATTGGACCACAGGACATGGTTCCTGTAATTGATGTCCTTAGTCTTCTTGTCTTCAGCAAACTGTTTGTGGGCTTTCTTGTGCATCATCTTTAGAAGAGGCTTCCTTCTGGGACGACAGCCATGCAGACCAATTTGATGCAGTGTGCAGTGTATGGTCTGAGCACTGACAGGCTGACCCTCCACCCCTTTAACCTCTGCAGCAATGCTGGCAGCACTCATACGTCTATTTCCCAAAGACAACCTTTGGATATGATGCTGAGCACGTGCACTCAACTTTTTTCGTTGACCATGACGAGGCCTGTTCTGAGTGGAACCTGTCCTGTGAAACCACTGTATGGTCTTGCCCACTGTGCTGCAGCTCAGTTTTAGGGTCTTGGCAATCTTCTTCTAGCCTAGGCAATCTTTATGTAGAGCAACAATCCTTTTTTTAGATCTTCAGAAAGTTCTTTGCCATGAGGTGCCATGTTGAACTTCCAGTGACCAGTATGAGAGCGATAACACCAACTTTAACACACCTGCTACCCGTTCACATCTGAGACCTTGTAATACTAACAAGTCATATGACACCGGGGAGGGAAAGTGTAATTTCTTCAGTGTTGTCACATGAAAAGATATAAGAAAATATTTACAAAAATATTTACTTTTGTGAGATACTGTATATATATATATATATATATATATAAACTTTTTTTTAAATATATATCTATACCTATATATCTTAATGAATATAAAGACTATATATATATATATATATATATATATATATATATATATATATATATATATATATATACATATATATATATAACATTTTGTAAGTAAATATATACTTTGGAGCCCTTCCTAGTCAAACACCTTGCCGTTTAACCATATCCCTTTTAAACCTTTCAAGTAAACCTTATATTTTTTCATAAAAAAATATGTATTTATTAGTGTAATATTTTATTTTAATATGTTTTAGATGTGTTTACTGAAAACATTTTTAACCCTTACACTTTACTTCAGTTCTCAAGTTGCACTAATTCTTTTAGTGACATTTGGACAAACTGCAGGAGGTACTAATAGTTTTTGACAGTGTGTGATAGTGAGTTTTTCTGTGAGTATGACAATTTGAATGTTTATGTTTGTAAGATATTTTAAGTTTCTACAATAAGAAAAAGAAAAGGTGACCAAACAATGGAACACAATAGGGATGCCAAAGGCCCAATAATCTGAAGCTCTCTGGGCTTGTGAGATTTTCTAAGAAACTCATAAATACTATAAAGCCCATGTCCTAATTTTCTAAAGGCATTTTTACCTTGACAAAAGTGTATCCCACAAAGGGGTATTACCTGCATTTAACTATATGAAGGCAATGCATACGTTACAATAGGACTCACAAAAAAAAAAAATGTAAAAATTGTATAAAACAAATAAATTAAATATTGAAATAAAAATATGCAGTAAAAAAATTAATTATTTAATGGCATTAAAAATCATAACAAAATTGTTAAGAAAAAAATCATATTTCATGGAAAAAATAAAATTTGTATTGGAAATATGCAGGAAAAAACTGTTTAACCCCTTGACCCAAAAAGACATAAAAACCTGTATACTTTGCTATTGTGCCGCATAATGTATATATACAGCCTCACTTAAAGGGACACTCAAGTCAAAATTAAACTTCATGATTCAGATAGAGCATGCAATTTTAAACAACTTTCCAATTTACTTCCATTAACAAAATGTGCAGTCTTTTTATATTTACACTTTTTGAGTCACCAACTCCTACTGAGCATGTGCAAGAATTCACAGCATATACGTATATGCATTTGTGATTGGCTGATGGCTGTCACATGATACAGGGGGAGTGGAAATAGACATAACTTTTATTTAACAAAAATCTACTATTCATTTGAAGTTCAGACTAAGTGCTATTGCATTGTCTTCTTATCATGCATTTGTTGATTATGCAAATCTACTGTATTGACTGGTCCTTTAAGGAGGTTACAGCAGCTTTGACTGTAAAGTTACAACCGAGAGCTGCTGTCCCTGGGGGTTAAGGTACACAGTAGAAATCATAACAAAAATACACTGCACATGTAAAAAAAAAGAATTTAAAATTTGTATTTATAATACAAAATTTAAAGCATATTTTTCCTTATTGTTAAATGAGTTTCCTTGCCTCTCCTAGCGGGCTGAACAGGAGCAATCCATGGGCAGGGCCATCTTTAACTCGGGGCAAAAGGGGCAGCTGCCCCGGGCCCAGTCTTTGTTGTGGGGCCCAAAGCAGTTGCCCCTTGAGCCCTTCAGCGCAGCGCAATGACATAATTAAGCAGAGACTCCTACAGCCGTACACGCCCATATGCGATATGGACTCCCGTCTCTTTTCATTTGAAGCATAGGGAATGCTGACGTTGTGAACGAGCGCTCTAAATTCAATCACGCCCTTTCCAAGCTCCTCTAAAGTGCAACCTGCACCTAGGACCCGCCTGTAACCTCAGTCAGCCACAAAAAGGATCATGTTATGTTACTACAAATCCAGAAAGTTTAAAAGGGACAGTCTAGTCCAAAATAAACTTTCATGATTCAGATAGGGCATGTAATTTAAACAATTTTCCAATTTACTTTTATCACCAATTTTGCTTTGTTCTCTTGGTATTCTTAGTTGAAAGCTTAACCTAGGAGGTTCATATGCTAATTTCTTAGACCTTGAAGGCCGCCTCTTAAAGGGACACTCAGGTTAAATTAAATGTTCATGATTCAGATACAACATATAATTTTAAACAACTTTCCAATTTACTTCCATTAAAAAAATGTGCACAGTCTTTTATATTTACACTTTTTGAGTCACCAGATCCTACTGAGCATGTGCAAGAATTCACAGACTATACGTATATGCATTTGTTATTGGCTGATTGCTATCACATGGTATAAGGGGAGTTGAAATATACATAACTTTGAAATTTGTTATAAAAAAATCTACTACTTATTTGAAGTTCAGACTAAGTGCTATTGCATTGTCTTGTTATCTTGCATTTGTTGATTATGCAAATCTAATGTGTTGACTGGTCCTTTAAGAATGCATTTTAACAGATTTTTCACCACTAGAGGGTTTTAGTTCATGTGTTTCATATAGATAACACTGTGCTTATACACGTGAAGTTACCTGGGAGCCATCACTGATTGGCTAAACTGCAAGTCTGTCAAAAGAACTGAAATAAAGGGGCAGTTTGCAGAGGCTTAGATACAAGATAATCACAGAGGTAAAAAGTATATAAATATAACTGTGTTGGTTATGCATAACTGGGGAATGGGTAATAAAGGGATTATCTATCGTTTAAAACAATAACAATTCTGGTGTTGACTGTCCCTTTAATATCGGCACTCCAACACAGCCAGAAAGTAGCGGTACTGTGACATCCCACACAAACAGGAGTTAAAAAAAAACTAATGGCTTTGGATAAAAGGTTTTTTATTTTTATATGTTTACATTGGAATGTTATCATATAAATGAGAATTGTAGCATTTTTTATTTATTTGTTGAATATAAAAAAGGGTATTTTAAATGTATTACATTTTTTTTTACTCTTGTGAAAACGTTTTGCCATCTGCCCATAAAACCATGGGCATTGTCCTTATCAGCCAATGAGTGGTTTATCTTTATGAATTGATTGTGCACAAACATGTATTTCATTTTAGATGATCAATTTACCTTTTTAACTATTTTTATGTAAAAACATATTCATCATGAGTAATAGTTATTTTTTCATACACATTATAAAACTGATGGAGTTTAAAGGGACATGAAACCCCAAAAAATTATTTAATTATTGTTCTTGATTCAGACTGAGCTACAGATTTAAACAACTTTCCAAATTGCTTCTATTATCAAATGTTCTTCATTCTCTTGGTATCCTTTTTGAAGGAGTAGCAGTGCACTACTGGGAGCTAGCTGAACACAGATGAGCCGATGACAAGAGTAGCAGTGCACTACTGGGAGCTAGCTGAACACAGTTGAGCCAATGACAAGAGGCATATGCGCCAGCCACCAATCAGCAGCTAACTTCCAGTAGTGCATTGCTACTCCTGAGCCTATCTATGTGTGTTTTTCAACAAAGGATACCCATAGAACAAAAAATAGATAACAAAAGTAAATTAGAAAGTTGTTCAAAATTAAATGCTCTGTTTGAGTCCTGAAAGTTTAATTTTGGCTTTACTGTCCCTTTAAATGTAAAAGTGCATGCTTTTATGTGTTTATGCAAGCAATTTTTTAGTAACAAAACATTCTAAGAAGCAAACCTGAGAAAGCAATGGTAAGGGGATGTATTTCATCAATACATACTGCATCGTGATAACCGTGTGCACCAACTGGTTTGTGTGACTTTGTGTATACATGTCTATATATGAGTACTGGTATGTATATATGTGCACTGGTATGTATATATGTGTATGGGTACATGTATATGTGTACTACTTCTGTCTCATGTCCAATCACATCCATAGGACAAATTGCAACCCGCCCACTTATACCCCATGTGTAATAACCGCAATTACATACATACGGTATCCCCGCCCATGCCACTAACCATGCCCCTTTCATCTCCTTGCCCTATATCGTTATTGAGAGTCCAAGAAAATGTTTGCCCAGGGTCCAATCAATATTAAAGATGGCCCTGTCCATGGGTGTAGCTGAAATTTCTCCTCCAGGTCTGGGGTATTCTCATTTTCTTAAACATTTCCCCCCTGCAGATCTCACTGTTTCTTCTCGCAAACTGAAATGTGTCAAGATTGTTTCAAAATACGCAAAATAGTTATTACTGTAATATAAAAACACGTATCAAAAATAAAGGCAATGGTAAGGTACTATCCACTGAAAATAGGGTCATCTGATCTGTATTGGCTGCAGGATTAAATTGTTAATGTATGCCCCCTTCTTTCTGGTTACTTCGCTTTACCTAGCAATGTTTCCCTTTCCAACAAGTTTCATTGCATTCTATGGGAGACATTTTGCAACCTGCAGGGGCAGCCTAGCCCTCAGGGAATGATCTAAAAAAAGGGTCTGTTTTTGCAAGTTGAGAAATAACCCTAGAGTAGTCACTCTATACTAGTCGATATCTAATCTTAATCGAGGACTGCGTAAATCATCATGTATCCAGATATCCAAGTCAGTAAACTATTGTACCATACCAAACATCAGTGTAAGTAAAAGATTTGATGAACACTATTCTCATACATAGCTGCTATTGCCAGGAATTAGCACACAGTCCAGGTATAATATCCACATTATTGCATGTGTTCGAAAAAGAAATCCCTTTGCCCAGGCATCCAGTCACTGAACGGTCACATATCTATCCTAGGAAGGTTGCCACTAACAAAGTAAAAACGGAAAGATCTCACCATATTATGGGCTAGATTATGAGTGGAGCACTATTTTACACTCCTGCTGCACGTTAACTTGCACTGATGTGTGCAAAAAGATAGACTTTGCAAAATCATGATCGCATTTACTTATTCCCCCATACTCACGTGCTAACCCGTGCTAACCCGATCGTTTTATTCAAGTGCGCTTAGTTCATCATGAATAATGAATATTTCACATTCCAATGTTCTTCACATACAGAACAATATACTTTTTTATTGTAAATACATATTTATATATATATATATATATATATATATATATATATATATATATATATATATATATATATATATATATATACCTATATATATCTGTCTATTCCTATAGATTTATAGGTATAGATATGTATTCCACATTAAAGGGACACTCAGCTAAAATTAAATTTTAATGCTTCAGATACAGCATATAATTTTAAACAACTTTCCAATTTACTTCCGTTAAAAAAATGTGCACATTCTTTTATATTTACACTTTTTGAGTCACCAACTCCTACTGAGCATGTGCAAGAATTCACAGACTATACGTATATGCATTTATGATTGGCTGATTGCTATAACATGATGCAGGGGGAGTGGAAATAGACATAACTTTTAAATTTGTTAGAAAATGCATTGTCTTGTTTTCTTGCATTTGTTGATTATGCAAATCTATTGTGTTTACTGGTCCTTTAACAGCATCAGATATACAGTGGATATAGAAATATATATTTAATAATACAAATTACATTATTTTCTATGTGAAGAACATAGGACTGTAAAATATGCGTTATGTGCATCAGGGCTCGCAATTTAGAAATTAAGCAGTCATGTAAACGCACACTAAGAATTGCTATATTCAATGTGCGTTATTGAAATACTAAATATAAAATATTCAAAAATATTAATAAAAATGTATTTGAAATGATTATAAATGCTGTAAAGTATTCTTAATAATCCATAGAATATAACAATATTTTTTACAGTATGTATAATCATTTTTAATAATTTTTATTCATAATTAAACGTTACTCCAGAATTTGTATTGTTTAAAAAGATAGATAATCCCTTTATTACCCATTCAAAAGTTTTGCCTAACCAACACGGTTATATTAATATACTTTTTACCTCTGGGATTCTCTTGTATCTAAGCCTCTGCAGACTGCTCTCTGATTTCAGTTATTTTGACAGACGTGCATCAGTGAAGACTCCTAAGTAACTCCATGGGAGTGAGCACATTGTTATCAATATAGAACACATGGACTACCACATTCTAGCTTTAAAAACTGTTACAATGCACTGAGATAAGAGGCGGCCTTCAAGAGCTTAGCAATTAGCATATGAGCCTTCCTACATTAAGTTTTCAACAAAGAATACCAAGATTACAAAGCAAATCCTATAATATAAAAGGCCAAGTGTGTTTGTCCGAAGCTGTCATGCGCAGTAGAGACAGCACAAGGACAAACACACCTGGTCTTACCTGACATGCTGTTTGCGGTGGTGGGGCAAAAGTGGGCGTGACCAGGCGGGAGTGTGGGCGTGACCGAGCATGGGTGTGGGTGTGGCCGGGTGTGATCAGGCATGGTCGGGGGCGTGGTTGGGCACAGTCGGCGCGAGAGAGAGAGGGGAGAGAAATAGAAAGAGAGGGGGCGAGACAAAAAGAGATAGGAAAGAGCTAAAGAGAGGGGAAAGAGCAGAAGAGAGTGGGGAGAGAGAGCAAAATAGAGGGGAAAGAGCAAAATAGAGGGAAAAGAGATAAAAAGAGAGGGGGGAGAGAGAGAGCAAAAGAGAGGGGGAGAGAGAAAATAAGAGGGGAAAAGAGAGAGAACAAAAGAGAGGGGGAGAGAGAGCAAAATAAGAGAGGGGGGAGAGAGAGCAAAAAAGAGGGGGAGAGAGACCAAAAGAGAGGGGGTAAAGCAAAATAAAGGGAAGAGAGAGAAAAAGAGAGGGGTAAGAGAGGGGGAGAGAGAGAGCAATAGAGAGGAGGAGAAAGAGAAAAAGAGAGAGGGAGAGAGCAAAAGAGAGGGATGGAGAGAGAGAGAGAGAGAGAGATAGAGCAAAAGAGAGGGGAGAGAGAAGGAGCAAAAGAGAGGGGAGAGAGAGAGCAAAAGAGAAGGGGGAGAGAGAGAGCCAAAAAAAGGGGAGAGAGACAGAGCAAAAGAGAGGGGGGAAAGAGAGAGCTCAAAAGAGAGGGGGAGAGAGAGAGCACAAAAGATATTGGGAGAGAGAGAGCACAAAAGAGAGGGGGAGAGAGAGAGCGCAAAAGAGAGGGGGAGAGAGAACGCACAAAAAAGGGGGAGAGAGAGAGAGCGCAAAAGAGAGAGAGAGAGAACGCAAGAGAGGGGGAGAGAGAGAGCCTAAAAGAGAGGGGGGAGATAGAGTGCAAAAGAGAGGGGGAGAGAGAGCAAAAGAGAGGGAGAAGAGCAAAATAGAGGGAAGAGAGAGAAAAAGAGAGGGAGGAGAGAGAGCAGAAGAGAGGGGGAGAGAGAGAAAAAGAGAGGGGGAGAGAGAGAGTGCAAAAGAGAGGGGGAGAGAGAGCACGCCAAAAAGGGGGGAGAGAGAGAGCACAAAAGAGAGTGAGAATGCAAAAGAGAGGGGGGAGAGAGTGTAAAAGAGAGGGGGAGAGAGAGCGCAAAAGAGAGGGGGAGACAGAACAAAAGAAAGGGGGAAGAGCAAAATAGAGGGAAGAGAGAGAAAAAGAAAGGGGGGAGAGAGAGCAGAAGAGATGGGGGAGAAAGAGCAATAGAGAGGAGGTGAGAGAGAAAAAGAGAGGGGGAGAGAGAGTAAAAGTGAGGGGGTAGAGAGAGCAAAAGAGAGGGGAAAGAGCAAAATAGAGGGAAGAGAGAGAAAAAGAGAGGGGGGAGAGGACAGAATAGAGGGGGGAAAGAGATCAATAGAGAGGGGGAGAGAGAGAAAAAGAGAGGGGGAGAGAGAGCAAAAGAGAGGGGGGAGAGAGAGAGCAAAAGAGAGGGATTAAGAGAGAAAGCAAAAGAGAGGGGAGATAGACAGAGCAAAAAAGAGGGGGGAGAGAGGGGGGAGAGAGAGAGCAAAAAAAGGGGAGATAGACAGAGCAAAAGAGAGGGGGGAGAGGGAGCGCAAAAGAGAGGGGGAGAGAGAGACCGCAAAAGAGAGGGTGAGAGAGTGCACAAAAGAGAGGGGGAGAGAGAGAGCGCAAAAGAGAGGGGAGAGAGAGAGTGCAAAAAAGAGCGGGAGAGAGCGCAAAAGAGAGGGGGAGAGAGCGTGCAAAAGAGGAGGGGATAGAGAGAGCGCAAAAGAGAGAATGCAAAAGAGAGGGGGAGAGAGAGCGTAAAAGAGAGGGGAGAGAGCGCAAAAGAGAGGGGGAAGAGCAAAATAGAGGGAAGAGAGCGAAAAAGAGAGGGGGAGAGTGATCAGAAGAGAGGGGGAGAGAGAGCAATAGAGAGGGGGAGAGAGAGAAAAAGAGAGGGGGAGAGAAAGCAAAAGAGAAGGGGGAGAGAGAGCAAAACAGAGGGGAAAGAGCAAAATACAGGGAAGAGAGAGAAAAAGAGAGGGGGTAGAGAGAGCAATAGAGAGGGGGAGAGAGAGAAAAAGAGAGCAAAAGAGAGGGGGAGAGAGCAAAAGAGAGGGGAGAGAGACAGAGCAAAAAAGAGGGGGGAGAGAGGGGGGAGAGAGAGAGAGAGAGCAAAAGAGAGGGGGGAGAGAGCAAAAAAAAGGTAGAGAGACAGAGCAAAAGAGAAGGGGGAGAGAGAGAGCACAAAAGAGAGGGTGAGAGAGAGTGCAAAAGAGAGGGGGAGATAGAGAGAGAGCAAAAGAGAGGGGGAGAGAGAGAGTGCAAAAGAGAGGGGGAGAGAGAGGGAGCGCAAAATAGAGGGCAAGAAAGAGCATGCAAAAAAGGGGGGAGAGAGAGCGCAAAAAGGAGAGAGAATGCAAAAGAGAGGGGAGAGATACAGAGCAAAGAAGAGGGGGGAGAGAGGGGGGAGAGAGAGCAAAAGAGAGGGGGGAGAGAGCAAAAAAAGGTAGAAAGACAGAGCAAAAGAGAGGGGGAGAGAGAGAGCCCAAAAGAGAGGGGGGAGAGAGAACAAAAGAGAGGGTATGAGAGAGAGCGCAAAAGAGGGGGGGAGAGAGAGAGCGCAAAAGAGAGGGTGAGAGAGAGCGCAAAAGAGAGGGGGAGAGAGAGAGTGCAAAAGAGAGGGGGAGAGAGAGAGCGCAAAAGAGAGGGGGAGAGAGAACAAAAGAGAGGGTATGAGAGAGAGCGCAAAAGAGAGGGGGGAGAGAGAGAGCGCAAAAGAGAGGGTGAGAGAGAGCGCAAAAGAGAGGGGGAGAGAGAGAGCAAAAGAGAGGGGGAGAGAGTGCAAAAGAGAGGGGGGAGAGAGAGAGCACAAAAGAGAGAGCAAGAAAGAGCATGCAAAAGAGGGGGGGAGAGAGAGAGAGTGTAAAAGAGAGGGAGAGACAGAGCACAAAAGAGAGGGGGAAGAGCAAAATAGAGGGAAGAGAGAGAAAAAGAGAAGGGAGAGAGAGAGCAGATAGGAAAAAAGAAAGCATCAATGGTATCATGCACTTTCCCCAAATTTCCCTCAATACTGCTTACAAAAAAGAAAGCACTTGATAAGTGCCACAAGCACGGACTGTACTTAATAGTCATACAGCTGACTATCCTCCGTCTCTTTCAGAAGTCCCCACAGCAAGATATTGTCTGTTGGTCTCCAGCAATATACAGGATTAGCAGATGGTATTGTCTCAGTGTCCACAAAGCATAGAAAAATACAAGATAGAGATAGCACAACAATAGTGCCGCATCAATGGTATCACCCACTTGGCCCCTCTTAGACTAATATCTACTTATGAGATGGAGAGCACTTGATAAGTGCCACAAGCGCAGTCTGAGCACTTTTAGTCGCACAGCTGACTGTCCCTTGCCTTCTCTGGAGCTCTCTGCGGCCAGCTGTAGTCACTATTTCGGCTGTTTACTTGTCAACCCACAGGAACGTTACCAGTCAGCAAGTTATCTGTGGTTGCCTAACACATATGAGTTCATGCTGATAACCAGGCTCCAATGTCTGAGCTCAGGAAAAAGGTTCCCTTATTCACTACAATTACATCAATATCTGATATCTCTGAGTGCTCTGGTTGTGTAGCCTGACTCACTCATCCAGCAGCACTGACTGGTAACGTTCCTGTGGGTTGACAACTAAACAGCCGAAATAGTGACTACAGCTGGCCGCGGAGAGTTCCAGAGAAGGCGAGGGATAGTCAGCTGTGCGACTAAAAGTGCTCAGCCTGCGCTTGTGGCACTTATCAAGTGCTCTCCATCTCGTAAGTAGATAATAGTCTAAGAGGGGCCAAGTGGGTGATACCATTGATGCGGCACTATTGTTGTGCTATCTCTCTCTTGTATTTTTCTATGCTTTGTGGACACTGAGACAATACCATCTGCTAATCCTGTATATTGCTGGAGACCAACAGACAATATCTTGCTGTGGGGACTTCTGAAAGAGACTGAGGATAGTCAGCTCTACGACTATTAAGTACAGTCCGCGCTTGTGGCACTTATCAAGTGCTTTCTTTTTTGTAAGTAGTATCGAGGGAAATTTGGGGAAAGTGCATGATACCATTGATGCTGCACTATTGTGGCGCCTTCTTTCTTTTTTCCTATATGTTATTGCAGAACCTTTTACCAACGATCGTTTGAAGAAGTTGCAGGCCACTGGTCTTAAGGAACTAGACTCCATATCCTCTCATATTCGTCCAAAGTTATTTTGGAGAACACATCATATGAAGCTTTGAGACTTTTTATATCTGAGACTAACACACGGACTTACACGCTAAGTGTTTCTTTGTTTATATCTCATCTAGCCCTTTGCATTGTACTTGTGCATTATTGCATATATTTTCTTCTTTTTTCTTTTTTATATTCTTTTTTATATTATTCATGTTTATACACTCGATATCTATTGTCTGTGGTACATAGAATTTTATCTCTAAAGAAGTATCACTATCAGAAAGAGATATTTTGCAAGCTACTTACCTGTTACCTTGCATACATATATAATATTTATCATTTGCACTTAGTAATTTGGTGATTTCAGCAGACAGCTTAATTATCATTTTAGCACTTGTAGGTGATTGGCGCATCCAATTTTCTATATAAATTATTCACAGAGAGAGCAGAAGAGAGGGGGGAGAGAGAGCAATAGAGAGGGGAAGAGAGAGAAAGAGAGAGGGAGAGAGAGCAAAAGAGAGGGGAGAGAGAGCAAAAGAGAGGGGGAAGAGAAAAATAGAGGGAAGAGAGAGAAAAAGAGAGGGGGAGAGAGAGCAGAAGAGAGGGGGGGGGGAGAGAGCAAAAGAGAGGGAAAGAGAGAGAAAAAGAGAGGTGGAGAGAGAGAGCAAAAGAGAGAGGAGAGAGACAGAGCAAAAAAGAGGGACGAGAGAGAGAGCAAAAGAGAGGGGAGAGAGCAAAAAAAGGGGAGAGAGACAGAGCAAAAGAGAGGGGGGAGAGAGAGAGCACAAAAGAGAGGGAGGAGAGAGAGAGAGCAAAAGAGAGGGGGAGAGAGAGAGCGTAAAAGAGAGGGGGAGAGAGAGAGCACAAAAGAGAGGGGAGAGAGAGCTCGCAAAAGAGGGGGGGGGAGAGAGAGTGCAAAAGAGAGAGAGAACGCAAAAGAGAGGGGGAGAAAGAGAGTGTAAAATAGAGGGGGAGAGAGAGCAGAAGAGAGGGGGGAGAGAGAGCAAAAGAGAGGGGGAGAGAGGGAGTAAGAGAGAAGGGGGAGAGAGAGAGCAAAAGAGAGGTAGAGTGAGAGAGAGTACAAAAGAGAAGGGGAGAGAGAGCAAAAGAGAGGGGGAGAGAGAGAGCAAAAGAGAGGTGGAGCGAGAGAGAGCACAAAAGAGAGGAGGAGAGAGCGCAAAAGAGAGGGGGAGAGAGCACAAAAGAGAGGGGGAGAGAGCACAAAAGAGAGGGGGAGAGATAGAGCAAGGGGTGGGACCGCTGTACTGCAAAATATGGCCCGAGTAAATGGGCTTTAGGACTAGTTTGATTATATAAGTGAGAGAAAAAGAGAGGGGGAGATAGAGAGCAAAAGAGATGGGGGGAGAGAGAGAGCAAAAGAGAGGTGGAGCTAGAGAGAACGCAAAAGTGAGTATGAAAGAGTGCACTTTTAGTCGCACAGCTGACTGTCCCTCGCCTTCTCTGGAGCTCTCTGCGGCCAGCTGTAGTCACTATTTCGGCTGTTTACTTGTCAACCCACAGGAACGTTACCAGTCAGCAAGTTATCTGTGGTTGCCTAACACATATGAGTTCATGCTGATAACCAGGCTCCAATGTCTGAGCTCAGGAAAAAGGTTCCCTTATTCACTGCAATTACATCAATATCTGATATCTCTGAGTGCTCTGGTCGTGTAGCCTGACTCACTCATCCAGCAGCACTGACTGGTAACGTTCCTGTGGGTTGACAACTAAACAGCCGAAATAGTGACTACAGCTGGCCGCGGAGAGCTCCAGAGAAGGCGAGGGACAGTCAGCTGTGCGACTAAAAGTGCTCAACCTGCGCTTGTGGCACTTATAAAGTGCTCTCCATCTCGTAAGTAGATAATAGTCTAAGAGGGGCCAAGTGGGTGATACCATTGATGCGGCACTATTGTTGTGCTATCTCTCTCTTGTATTTTTATATGCTTTGTGGACACTGAGACAATACCATCTGCTAATCCTGTATATTGCTGGAGACCAACAGACAATATCTTGCTGTGGGGACTTCTGAAAGAGATGGAGGATAGTCAGCTGTATGACTATTAAGTACAGTCCGCGCTTGTGGCACTTATCAAGTGCTTTCTTTTTTGTAAGTAGTATCGAGGGAAATTTGGGGAAAGTGCATGATACCATTGATGCTGCACTATTGTGGCGCCTTCTTTCTTTTTTCCTATATGTTATTGCAGAACCTTTTACCAACGATCGTTTGAAGAAGTTGCAGGCCACTGGTCTTAAGGAACTAGACTCCATATCCCCTCATATTCGTCCAAAGTCATTTTGGAGAACACATCATATGAAGCTTTGAGACTTTTTATATCTGAGACTAACACACGGACTTACACGCTAAGTGTTTCTTTGTTTATATCTCATCTAGCCCTTTGCATTGTACTTGTGCATTATTGCATATATTTTCTTCTTTTTTCTTTTTTATATTCTTTTTTATATTATTCATGTTTATACACTCGATATCTATTGTCTGTGGTACATAGAATTTTATCTCTAAAGAAGAATCACTATCAGAAAGAGATATTTTGCAAGCTACTTACCTGTTACCTTGCATACATATATAATATTTATCATTTGCACTTAGTAATTTGGTGATTTCAGCAGACAGCTTAATTATCATTTTAGCACTTGTAGGTGATTGGCGCATCCAATTTTCTTTATAAATTATTCACAGAGAGAGAGCAGAAGAGAGGGGGGAGAGAGAGCAATAGAGAGGGGAAGAGAGAGAAAGAGAGAGGGAGAGAGAGCAAAAGAGAGGGGGAGAGAGAGCAAAAGAGAGGGGAAAGAGAAAAATAGAGGGAAGAGAGAGAAAAAGAGATGGGGAGAGAGAGCAGAAGAGAGGGGGGAGAGAGAGCAATAGAGAGGGAGAGAGAGAGAAAAAGAGAGGTGGAGAGAGAGAGCAAAAGAGAGAGGAGAGAGACAGAGCAAAAAAGAGGGGCGAGAGAGAGAGCAAAAGAGAGGGGAGAGAGCAAAAAAAGGGTAGAGAGACAGAGCAAAAGAGAGGGGGGAGAGAGAGAGCAAAAGAGAGGGGGAGAGAGAGCACAAAAGAGAGGGGAGAGAGAGCTCGCAAAAGAGGGGGGGGGGGGGAGAGAGAGCGCAAAAGAGAGAGAGAACGCAAAAGAGAGGGGGAGAAAGAGAGTGTAAAATAGAGGGGGAGAGAGAGCAGAAGAGAGGGGGGAGAGAAAGCAAAAGAGAGGGGGAGAGAGGGAGCAAAAGAGAAGGGGGATAGAGAGAGCAAAAGAGAGGTAGAGTGAGAGAGTACAAAAGAGAAGGGGAGAGAGCGCAAAAGAGAGGGGGAGAGAGCAAAAAATAGAGGGGGAGAGAGAGAAAAAGAGAGGGTGGAGAGAGAGCAAAAGAGAGGGGGGAGAGAGAGAGCAAAAGAGAGGTGGAGCGAGAGAGAGCACAAAAGAGAGGAGGAGAGTGCGCAAAAGAGAGGGGGAGAGAGCACAAAAGAGAGGGGGAGAGATAGATCAAGGCGTGGGACCGCTGTACTGCAAAATATGGCCCGAGTAAATGGGCTTTAGGACTAGTTTGATTATATAAGTGAGAGAAAAAGAGAGGGGGAGATAGAGAGCAAAAGAGAGGGGGGAGAGAGAGAGCAAAAGAGAGGTGGAGCTAGAGAGAGCGCAAAAGTGAGGATGAAAGAGTGCAAAAGAGAGAGGGAGAGAGCAGAAAAGAGAGAGAGAGAGTGCAAAAGAGAGGGGGAGAGAGAGAGCGCAAAAGAGAGAGGGAGAAAGAGCGTGCAAAAGAGGGGGGGGAGAGAGCGTGCAAAAGAGGGGGGGAGAGAGCACAAAAGAGAGAGAGAGCATAAAAGAGAGGGGGAGAGAGAGAGCATAAAAGAGAGGGGGAGGAGAGCGCAAAAGAGAGGGGGAGAGAGAGCACGCCAAAAAGGGGGGAGAGAGAGAGCACAAAAGAGAGTGAGAACGCAAAAGAGAGGGGGGAGAGAGTGTAAAAGAGAGGGGGAGAGAGAGCGCAAAAGAGTGGGGGAGACAGAACAAAAGAAAGGGGGAAGAGCAAAATAGAGGGAAGAGAGAGAAAAAGAAAGGGGGAGAGAGAGCAGAAGAGATGGGGGAGAAAGAGCAATAGAGAGGAGGTGAGAGAGAAAAAGAGAGGGGGAGAGAGAGCAAAAGTGAGGGGGGAGAGAGAGCAAAAGAGAGGGGAAAGAGCAAAATAGAGGGAAGAGAGAGAAAAAGAGAGGGGGGAGAGGACAGAATAGAGGGGGGAAAGAGATCAATAGAGAGGGGGAGAGAGAGAAAAAGAGAGGGAGAGAGAGAGCAAAAGAGAGGGGGGAGAGAGAGAGCAAAAGAGAGGGATGGAAAGAGAAAGCAAAAGAGAGGGGAGATAGAGCAAAAAAGAGGGGGGAGAGAGGGGGAGAGAGAGACCAAAAAAAGGGGAGATAGACAGAGCAAAAGAGAGGGGGGAGAGAGAGCGCAAAAGAGAGGGAGAGAGAGAGACCGCAAAAGAGAGGGTGAGAGAGTGCACAAAAGAGAGGGGGAGAAAGAGAGCGCAAAAGAAAGGGGAGAGAGAGAGTGCAAAAAAGAGGGGGAGAGAGCGCAAAAGAGAGGGGGAGAGAGCGTGCAAAAGAGGAGGGGATAGAGAGAGCACAAAAGAGAGAGAGAATGCAAAAGAGAGGGGGGAGAGAGAGAGCGTAAAAGAGAGGGGGAGAGAGCGCAAAAGAGAGGGGGAAGAGCAAAATAGAGGGAAGAGAGCGAAAAAGAGAGGGGGGAGAGTGATCAGAAGAGAGGGGGAAAGAGAGCAATAGAGAGGGGGAGAGAGAGAAAAAGAGAGGGGGAGAGAAAGCAAAAGAGAAGGGGGAGAGAGAGAAAAAGAGAGGGGAAAGAGCAAAATACAGGGAAGAGAGAGAAAAAGAGAGGGGGTAGAGAGAGCAATAGAGAGGGGGAGAGAGAGAAAAAGAGAGAGCAAAAGAGAGGGGGAGAGAGCAAAAGAGAGGGGAGGGAGACAGAGCAAAAAAGAGGGGGGAGAGAGGGGGGAGAGAGAGAGAGCAAAAGAGAGGGGGGAGAGAGCAAAAAAAGGTAGAGAGACAGAGCAAAAGAGAGGGGGAGAGAGAGAGAGCAAAAGAGAGGGGGGAGAGAGAACAAAAGAGAGGGTATGAGAGAGAGCGCAAAAGAGAGGGGGAGAGAGAGAGTGCAAAAGAGAGGGTGAGAGAGAGCGCAAAAGAGAGGGGGAGAGAGAGAGTGCAAAAGAGAGGGGGAGAGAGAGAGCGCAAAAGAGAGGGGGGAGAGAGAACAAAAGAGAGGGTATGAGAGAGAGCGCAAAAGAGAGGGGGGAGAGAGAGAGCGCAAAAGAGAGGGTGAGAGAGAGCGCAAAAGAGAGGGGGAGAGAAAGAGCAAAAGAGAGGGGGAGAGAGTGCAAAAGAGAGGGGGAGAGAGAGAGCACAAAAGAGAGAGCAAGAAAGAGCATGCAAAAGAGGGGGGAAAGAGAGAGAGAGCGTAAAAGAGAGGGAGAGACAGAGCACAAAAGAGAGGGGGAAGAGCAAAATAGAGGGAAGAGAGAGAAAAAGAGAGGGGAGAGAGAGAGCAGATAGGAAAAAAGAAAGAAGGCGCCACAATAGTGCAGCATCAATGGTATCATGCACTTTCCCCAAATTTCCCTCAATACTGCTTACAAAAAAGAAAGC
Organism: Bombina bombina; assembly: GCF_027579735.1. Taxonomy (NCBI): domain Eukaryota; kingdom Metazoa; phylum Chordata; class Amphibia; order Anura; family Bombinatoridae; genus Bombina; species Bombina bombina. Next base: position 634,530,694 of record NC_069504.1, read on the forward strand.
ACTTGATAAGTGCCACAAGCGCGGACTGTACTTAATAGTCGTAGAGCTGACTATCCTCCGTCTCTTTCAGAAGTCCCCACAGCAAGATATTGTCTGTTGGTCTCCAGCAATATACAGGATTAGCAGATGGTATTGTCTCAGTGTCCACAAAGCATAGAAAAATACAAGATAGAGATAGCACAACAATAGTGCCGCATCAATGGTATCACCCACTTGGCCCCTCTTAGACTAATATCTACTTATGAGATGGAGAGCACTTGATAAGTGCCACAAGCGCAGTCTGAGCACTTTTAGTCGCACAGCTGACTGTCCCTCGCCTTCTCTGGAGCTCTCTGCGGCCAGCTGTAGTCACTATTTCGGCTGTTTACTTGTCAACCCACAGGAACGTTACCAGTCAGCAAGTTATCTGTGGTTGCCTAACACATATGAGTTCATGCTGATAACCAGGCTCCAATGTCTGAGCTCAGGAAAAAGGTTCCCTTATTCACTGCAATTACATCAATATCTGATATCTCTGAGTGCTCTGGTTGTGTAGCCTGACTCACTCATCCAGCAGCACTGACTGGTAACGTTCCTGTGGGTTGACAACTAAACAGCCGAAATAGTGACTACAGCTGGCCGCGGAGAGCTCCAGAGAAGGCGAGGGACAGTCAGCTGTGCGACTAAAAGTGCTCAACCTGCGCTTGTGGCACTTATCAAGTGCTCTCCATCTCGCAAGCAGATAATAGTCTAAGAGGGGCCAAGTGGGTGATACCATTGATGCGGCACTATTGTTGTGCTATCTCTCTCTTGTATTTTTCTATGCTTTGTGAACACTGAGACAATACCATCTGCTAATCCTGTATATTGCTGGAGACCAACAGACAATATCTTGCTGTGGGGACTTCTGAAAGAGACTGAGGATAGTCAGCTCTACGACTATTAAGTACAGTCCGCGCTTGTGGCACTTATCAAGTGCTTTCTTTTTTGTAAGTAGTATCGAGGGAAATTTGGGGAAAGTGCATGATACCATTGATGCTGCACTATTGTGGCGCCTTCTTTCTTTTTTCCTATATGTTATTGCAGAACCTTTTACCAACGATCATTTGAAGAAGTTGCAGGCCACTGGTCTTAAGGAACTAGACTCCATATCCTCTCATATTCGTCCAAAGTTATTTTGGAGAACACATCATATGAAGCTTTGAGACTTTTTATATCTGAGACTAACACACGGACTTACACGCTAAGTGTTTCTTTGTTTATATCTCATCTAGCCCTTTGCATTGTACTTGTGCATTATTGCATATATTTTCTTCTTTTTTCTTTTTTATATTCTGTTTTATATTATTCATTTTTATACACTCGATATCTATTGTCTGTGGTACATAGAATTTTATCTCTAAAGAAGTATCACTATCAGAAAGAGATATTTTGCAAGCTACTTACCTGTTACCTTGCATACATATATAATATTTATCATTTGCACTTAGTAATTTGGTGATTTCAGCAGACAGCTTAATTATCATTTTAGCACTTGTAGGTGATTGGCGCATCCAATTTTCTATATAAATTATTCACAGAGAGAGAGCAGAAGAGAGGGGGGAGAGAGAGCAATAGAGAGGGGAAGAGAGAGAAAGAGAGAGGGAGAGAGAGCAAAAGAGAGGGGGGAGAGAGAGCAAAAGAGAGGGGAAAGAGAAAAATAGAGGGAAGAGAGAGAAAAAAAGAGGGGGAGAGAGAGCAGAAGAGAGGGGGGAGAGAGAGCAATAGAGAGGGAGAGAGAGAGAAAAAGAGAGGTGGAGAGAGAGAGCAAAAGAGAGAGGAGAGAGACAGAGCAAAAAAGAGGGGCGAGAGAGAGAGCAAAAGAGAGGGGAGAGAGCAAAAAAAGGGGAGAGAGACAGAGCAAAAGAGAGGGGAGAGAGAGAGAGCACAAAAGAGAGGGAGGAGAGAGAGAGAGCAAAAGAGAGGGGGAGAGAGAGAGCGTAAAAGAGAGGGGGAGAGAGAGAGCACAAAAGAGAGGGGAGAGAGAGCTCGCAAAAGAGGGGGGGGGAGAGAGCGCAAAAGAGAGAGAGAACGCAAAAGACAGGGGGAGAAAGAGAGTGTAAAATAGAGGGGGAGAGAGAGCAGAAGAGAGGGGGGAGAGAAAGAAAAAGAGAGGAGGAGAGAGGGAGCAAAAGAGAAGGGGGAGAGAGAGAGCAAAAGAGAGGTAGAGTGAGAGAGAGTACAAAAGAGAAGGGGAGAGAGCGCAAAAGAGAGGGGGAGAGAGCAAAAAATAGAGGGGGAGAGAGAGAAAAAGAAAGGGTTGAGAGAGAGCAAAAGAGAGGGGGGAGAGAGAGAGCAAAAGAGAGGTGGAGCGAGAGAGAGCACAAAAGAGAGGAGGAGAGAGCGCAAAAGAGAGGGGGAGAGAGCACAAAAGAGAGGGGGAGAGAGCACAAAAGAGAGGGGGAGAGATAGAGCAAGGGGTGGGACCGCTGTTTCTGCAAAATATGGCCCGAGTAAATGGGCTTTAGGACTAGTTTGATTATATAAGTGAGAGAAAAAGAGAGGGGGAGATAGAGAGCAAAAGAGAGGGGGGAGAGAGAGAGCAAAAGAGAGGTGGAGCTAGAGAGAGCGCAAAAGTGAGGATGAAAGAGTGCAAAAGAGAGAGGGAGAGAGCAGAAAACAGAGAGAGAGTGCAAAAGAGAGGGGGAGAGAGAGAGCGCAAAAGAGAGGGGGAGAAAGAGCGTGCAAAAGAGGGGGGGAGAGAGAGCGCGCAAAAGAGGGGGGTAGAGAGCACAAAAGAGAGAGAGAATGCAAAAGAGAGGGGGAGAGAGAGAGCATAAAAGAGAGGGGGAGAGAGAGCGCAAAAGAGAGGGGGAGACAGAGCAAAAGAGAGGAAGAAGAGCAAAATAGAGGGAGGATAGAGAGCAAAAGAGAGGGATGGAGAGAGAGAGCAAAAGATAGAGGAGAGAGACAGAGGATAAAAGAGGGGGGGAGGGGGGAGAGAGAGAGCAAAAGAGAGAGGAGAGAGCAAAAAAAGGGGAGAGAGACAGCAATAGAGAGGGGGGAGAGAGAGCACAAAAGAGAGGGGGGAGAGAGTGCAAAAGAGAGGGGATGAGAGAGCGGGCATAAGAGAGGGGAGAGAGAGCGCAAAAGAGAAGGGGAGAGAGAGAGTACAAAAGAGAGGGGGAGAGAGAGCGCAAAAGAGGGGGGGAGAGAGAAAGCGCAAAAGAGAGAGAGAGAACGCAAAAGATAGGGGGGAGAAAGAGAGCATAAAATAGAGGGGGAGAGAGAGCAGAAGAGAGGGGGAGAGAAAGCAAAAGAGAGGGGGAGAGAGGGAGCAAAAGAGAGGGGGGAGAGAGAGGGGGAGAGAGGGAGCAAAAGAGAGGGAGGAGAGAGAGAGCAAAAGAGAGGTAGAGCAAGAGAGAGCGCAAAATAGAGGGGCAGAGAGCGCAAAAGAGAGGGGGAGAGAGCATAAAAGAGAGGGGGAGAGAGAGAAAAAGAGAGGGGGAGAGAGAGAGCAAAAGAGAGGGGGGAGAGAGAGAGCAAAAGAGAGGTGGAGCGAGAGAGAGCACAAAAGAGAGGGGGAGAGAGCACAAAAGAGAGGGGGAGAGAGCGCAAAAGAGAGGGGGAGAGAGAGAGCGCAAAAGAGAGGGGGAGAGAGAGCGCACAAAAGAGGGGGGGAGAGTACAAAAGAGAGAGAGAACGCAAAAGAGAGGGGGAGAGAGAGCGCACAAAAGAGGGGGTGGGAGAGCACAAAAGAGAGGGGGAGACAGAGCAAAAGAGAGGGGGAGAGAGAGCAAAACAGAGGGGGGAAAGAGAGCAATAGAGAGGTGGAGAGAGAGAAAAAGAGAGGGTGAGAGAGCGCAAAAAAGAGGGGGGGAGAGAGTGCAAAAGAGAGGGGGAGAGAGAGAGCGCAAAACAGAGGGGAGAGAGAGAGCGCAAAAGAGAGAGGGAGAGAGCGCGTATGTATGAAGGTGTATGAAGGGGCGTGACCCAGAAACGCATATGGCCTGAAAATCCTCACTGGCAGAGCTGCTTGGGTATGATATGCAATAATTTCACCCACCAGCAGAGGCGAACTTGAGATTACTATAAAGGAGGACGCATTGACGTAACCAGAATACCGCCCTGACGAAGCCCGGTCTGAAGTGAAAGACGAGCGGGTGAAACGCGCGTAGGCATTGGCTGTCCTGGCCGGTCACATGATACGTGCATGTGCTGCTGTCAACTGAATTCTCGTGGAAAGACGCCGCGCTGTCTCTATGTATAGCGTTGGCCTATACTGAATCTACCTGGTGTTGAAGGAATTGAGGATTACACACAAACAGGTCGTATAAGAACTGTTGTCAAGAAACGGTGATACTTATTCTGCCAGCTTTTGTCTTGGATAAAGAGTATGCGGACATAAGACCTCCTTGCCAAACAATAACTGTTAATCTCGGTTGAAGTTGCCGATGGTATTCTACAAAAATAACGGCAGTTGCATTACCTTTATCTGAAGTGTTAAACATGCTGAGTACCTCTGATATTTGGGAGCTTTTACAGTGATTGTATGGGACTTGCAAGGTTCTGATTTGCACTAATCTATTTGACTGCTTGATGAACTCACTCTAATAACAGCAGCTGCTTTAACCCTCAACCTGCATGACTCTCTATACGCTTGCTTTACAGCCTACGGCAGGACCCTAGCAGTGCCATACATATTTCCCTTATCAAGAGTGGCTATCAATGTGTTATATTCTATGTCTGCATAACACGCTGTACATATCCATTTGATCTACTTTACAGTCTGCTTAGATCCCCTTGGTAAACCTGCCCAGTGTTAATCCCCCCTACAGGGGTGCTGTGTGCAGCTGGGTGTAGTCAGACTGTAGTGGACTTATGAGGTATAAGCTTGAAACGCTGTATATTAAACAAAGCTTGAACACCTATATATCCTCTTTCCAGGCTTGAAGTGTGATACCATTTTTTAACATTTCGGCCTTGCTGAAACCCTGACATGTTTCTATTGAAGATTTAGCTCCTATCTATATGTTTACGAGCGGAGCTCATGACAGGGTTTATCTGGGTTTAGACCTTGAATATGGTCCACTTTATATTGTATTGTTGACGCTCCACCTATCACTTAGCATGTACCCCTGACCGGTCAGGTTTATTTTGATTTGTTTATTTTCAGTTCTGTTTTATTAATTTTCATTAGGTTTATGTATTCTATTATAAATCACTGATATAAAAACGTATTAATTTACAAACTAAGTCTGTGTGTGCCTTTCTTGGAGTGGAGGGGGGAACGTCATTACCCGTCCAAATTTTGTCACCTCACTTAATTATGTGAGACGAGCTGTTTTTTAATAAAAGAGTGCTGAATTTCCCTGTCTTTTATTCAGGATTACATTCCTGAGGCCGCCTCTCTGGTCTACGCATGCTATATATATATATATATATATAGTAATAGATATATAGATATTGGTATATAGGTATATAGATAGAAATATGTATTTACAATAAAAAGTGCATTATCCAGTAAATAAGGAACATTGGAATGTTAAATATGTGCAGTAACTATACAGTAAAATGCTTAATTACTTACAGTGTAACTTTACTTTTACGTGTATTTATGTTGTGTTTGGTGCCACTTTTTTTCTTCCCCTACCCTTTATGCAAGTTCTAAAGTAACGCTAAACTAATGTGCGTAAATCGTGATTGGGCTTGAGCGAACATATTTACTTTCAACTCGTCATACGGGTGCTATTTCTGTTGCGCACAAAAAGGCAAGAAAAACCCCATGCTGCTTGCGGGCTACCTCATACCGATTGTACCTAGCTCTATGGGGGACTATGTTGTCCCTGGTTATATCATCAGTCCAGCAGCATCTAGACAGGTACAGTCATGAGTCCCACTCCAGTAGCGAAAAACTCTTTTAGCCTCATAGAGTCATAATACATCCACACTACATATGTTTCGCCACAGAGGCTTTCTCAAGCATATATATATATATAGATATATATAGATAGATATATATATATATATATATATATATATATATATATATATATATATATATGATATGCTGTGAATCACCCCAATTAACCTTGACTTGACCTTGTAACCTAGGATTTACAGTGGTTTCTGGGGAGCCAGTTAACTATGGATATGCCATGGATAGTGGTCAGTACCAGTACTTATTTTGGTAAATATATCTCTCAATTTCATTGAGGTATGGAGTGTGCTAAATGCCCCTATTAAAGCTACAGAGCTGTCAAAGGATTGCCTAATTTTAATGATTCTTGTAGACAGGATGTCTGTCACAGTGATGAGTTTAAATGTCTCTAGCTCACTGTAAACTATTAAGTTACTGTACTGCTGATTCAACATGTACAGTTAATTTATTGTAGTGGAATGTAAAAGAACATTCAAATATTTGAATGTATTAGTCTGACATTACCATTTCACAGACCAGTGCTTCATAAGGATTTGTTTTCTTCTGGTAAATGTACTTATGCAATGTGACTGCAGAAGAAATTGAGATTATTCATCTTTTTATCTGAAGAATGTGCTGAACACCGACAGTGGCACATAACTTCACTCTTCTGTTTTGACATTGACTCTATAAGTGCTACACCAACAATTTAATAATCATCTTGTGGCAGGATTAAAAGCTCTACTTGTTCTGGAATACTTGTGCAACATAGAAATGTTAAAATGTAAAAAGGTTTCAGTATTTAAAAATGCATTCATTAATAAACATTACCTCATTTTTTAAAACAAATTATGAATTCCATTTTCCAACATCATTACAATCATATGTTTAAAGGGACATTTAACAAGTCTGTACAATAAAATGTTAAATTTAGACATGTGGGGGTCGATCCGATAAAAATCGTCGCCCGCAAAAGCCGGCGACGCCAAGAATTGCGCGGATTTGGTATCCTATATACGGCGTAAGCTAGAAGTTACGCGCGTATATTTCTGCCGTCGCCCGCAGTTTTTTGGGCCATAGGCAGGTATACCAAACCCGCGCAGTTTGGTATCCAATATGCAGCGTAAGGACTTACGTGGCGAAAATGGAGAAAACTTACTCCATTTTCACCTCGCCACAAAAAGCAGCCGTAAGAAGCCTTACGCTGACTATTGGAGCCCCGTAACTCCCTAAACTAGCTGCTAAAATAAACCTAACACCTAACGCATGCGCAATGTCTATCTCCCTGTCAACCGCGATCTTCTAAAATAAACCTAACACCTAACGCATGCGCAATGTCTATCTCCCTGTCAACCGCGATCCCCCCCCCCCCCAAATCCCTAATAAAGTTATTACCCCCTAAAACGCCGCTCCCGGACCCCGCCGCCATCTACATAAACTAACCCCCTACTGTGAGCCCCTAAAACCGCCGCCATCTACCTTATCTATCCCGTAATCTGACCCCTTACACCGCCGCCACCTATATAAAAATTATTAACCCCTAATTTAATCTACCTACCCCGCCGCCAGCTATATTAATATTATTAACCCCTAATGTAAGCCACTTACACCGCCGCCATCTCTATTAAAATGATTAACCCCTAATTTAATCTACCTACCCCGCCGCCAGCTATATTATCTATATTAACCCTAAGTATATTATAGTTAATATAGTTATTGCATTATATATATTAACTATATTAACCCTAATTATATTAGGGTTAATATAGTTACTATAGTATTTATATTAACTATATTAACTCTATCTAACACTAACACCCCTAACTATATTTATATTAAATTAATCTAATTAATTTATAAACTAAAATATTCCTATTTAAATCTAAATACTTACCTATAAAATAATCCCTAAGATAGCTACAATATAATTAATAATTACATTGTAGCTATGTTAGGGTTAATATTTATTTTACAGGTAAATTGTTAATTATTTTAACTAGGTATAATAGATATTAAATAGTTATTAACTATTTAATATCTACCTAGTTAAAATAATTACCCAATTACCTGTAAAATAAATCCTAACCTAAGTTATAAATACACCTACACTATCAATAAATTAAATAAACTACAAACATCTATCTAAAAATACAATTAAATTAACTAAACTAAATTACAAAAAAAAACAAACACTAAATTACAAAAAATAAAAAAAAGATTACAAGATTTTTAAGCTAATTACACCTATTCTAAGCCCCCTAATAAAATAATAAACCCCCAAAATAAAAAAAATTCCCTGCCCTATTCTAAATTAAACATATTTCAAAGCTCTTTACCTTACCAGCCCTTAAAAGGGCCTTTTGTGGGGCATGCCCCAAAGAATTCAGCTCTTTTGCATTCAACAAATACAATCACCCCCCCCCCCCATTACAACCCACCACCCACATACCCCTATTCTAAACCCACCCAAACCCCCCTTAAAAAATCCTAACACTACCCCCCTGAAGATCTCCCTACCTTGTCTTCACCACACCGGGCCGAACTCCTGATCCGATCCGGGCGATGTCGTCCTCCAAGCGGCAAAGAAGAATTCTTCCTCCGGCGATGTCGTCCTCCAAGCGGCAAAGAAGAATTCTTCCTCCGGCGACGTCTTCCTCCAAGCGGCAGCAAAGTCTTCATTCTTCCGGCGGCATCTTCAATCTTCTTTCTTCGCTCCGCCGCCGCGGAGCATCCATCCCGGCCGACTGCTAAACTTGGAATGAGGTACCTTTAAATGACGTCATCCAAGATGGCGTCCGCCGAATTCCGATTGGCTGATAGGATTCTATCAGCCAATCGGAATTAAGTTAAAAAAATCTGATTGGCTGATTGAATCAGCCAATCAGATTCAAGTTCAATCCGATTGGCTGATCCAATCAGCCAATCAGATTGAGCTCGCATTCTATTGGCTGATCGGAACAGCCAATAGAATGCGAGCTCAATCTGATTGGCTGATTGGATCAGCCAATCGGATTGAACTTGAATCTGATTGGCTGATTCAATCAGCCAATCAGATTTTTTTAACTTAATTCCGATTGGCTGATAGAATCCTATCAGCCAATCGGAATTCGGCGGACGCCATCTTGGATGACGTCATTTAAAGGTACCTCATTCCAAGTTTAGCAGTCGGCCGGGATGGATGCTCCGCGGCGGCGGAGCGAAGAAAGAAGATTGAAGATGCCGCCGGAAGAATGAAGACTTTGCTGCCGCTTGGAGGAAGACGTCGCCGGAGGAAGAATTCTTCTTTGCCGCTTGGAGGAAGACATCGCCGGAGGAAGAATTCTTCTTTGCCGCTTGGAGGACGACATCGCCCGGATCGGATCAGGAGTTCGGCCCGGTGTGGTGAAGACAAGGTAGGGAGATCTTCAGGGGGGTCGTGTTAGGCTTTTTTATGGGGGGTTTGGGTGGGTTTAGAATAGGGGTATGTGGGTGGTGGGTTGTAATGGGGGGGGGGGTGATTGTATTTGTTGAATGCAAAAGAGCTGAATTCTTTGGGGCATGCCCCACAAAAGGCCCTTTTAAGGGCTGGTAAGGTAAAGAGCTTTGAAATATGTTTAATTTAGAATAGGGCAGGGAATTTTTTTTATTTTGGGGGTTTATTATTTTATTAGGGGGCTTAGAATAGGTGTAATTAGCTTAAAAATCTTGTAATCTTTTTTTTATTTTTTGTAATTTAGTGTTTGTTTTTTTTTGTAATTTAGTTTAGTTAATTTAATTGTATTTTTAGATAGATGTTTGTAGTTTATTTAATTTATTGATAGTGTAGGTGTATTTATAACTTAGGTTAGGATTTATTTTACAGGTAATTGGGTAATTATTTTAACTAGGTAGATATTAAATAGTTAATAACTATTTAATATCTATTATACCTAGTTAAAATAATTAACAATTTACCTGTAAAATAAATATTAACCCTAACATAGCTACAATGTAATTATTAATTATATTGTAGCTATCTTAGGGATTATTTTATAGGTAAGTATTTAGATTTAAATAGGAATATTTTAGTTTATAAATTAATTAGATTAATTTAATATAAATCTAGTTAGGGGTGTTAGGGTTAGATAGAGTTAATATAGTTAATATAAATACTATAGTAACTATATTAACTATATTAACCCTAATATAATTAGGGTTAATATAGTTAATATATATAATGTAATAACTATATTAACTATAATATACTTAGGGTTAATATAGTTAATATAGCTGGCGGCAGGGTAGGTAGATTAAATTAGGGGTTAATCATTTTAATAGAGATGGCGGCGGTGTAAGGGGCTTAGATTAGGGGTTAATAATTTTAATATAGATGGCGGCGGTGTTAGGGGCTCACTTTAGGGGGTTATAGATATAATATAGCTGGCGGCGGGGTACGGGAGCGGCGGTTTAGGGGTTAATAATTTTATTAGGTTGCGGCGGGGTAAAGGAGCGGCGGTTTAGGGGTTAATAGCATTTTTATTGTTAGGCTAGTGAGGGGGGGATAGCGGATAGAGGGTTAGACAGTGCGGGCTATGTTAGGGAGGCGTGTTAGACAGTGCGGGCTATGTTAGGGAGGCGTGTTAGACAGTGCGGGTGTTTTAGACTTTAGTCAGGTTTTATAGGCGCCGGCAGATTCTAACGTGGCGCAAGTCACTGGCGACGCCAGAAATTTGTACTTACGCAGATTTCTGGACATCGCTGGTTTGTGAGACTTACGGCACGTTAGCATCTGACGGCGACCTATATGGGATGGCTCGAGTTGCGAGCTGAAACTGCGGGCGACGCCGGTTCCCTCGCTTGCGCCGCAAACTGCGATCGATATCGGATGGCGCCCGTGGAATTCGTTTCGACCGAATTTAGTTTTCGGCTTAAATTTGTCCGATTCTGAGATTTGAATGAATCCGTGTTTCCGAATTAGCACCATAACTAAAATTCCAAAAATGAATAAATCAGTTTCTGAATTTTCGGATCCACTCTTTATTCATATTCGGAATTATTAATTGTTCTAATCTAAACCGCAGTTCCCCAACATTGCCAACACTAACTAAAACACTAAATAAAGCTATTAACCCCTAAACCGCCGTTCCCTGATATCGCTGACACTAACTAAACCTATTAACCTCTAAACCACAGTTCCCAAACGTCGCTGACACTAACTAAACCTATTAACCCCTATACCGCAGTACCCCAACATCGCTGACACTAAATAAAACACAAAATAAAGTTATTAACCCCTAAAACGCAGTTCCCCAACATCGCAAACACTAAATAAACCTATTAACCTCTAAACCGCAGTTCCCAAACATCGCTGACACATCGCTGACACAAACTAAACCTATTAACCTCTAAACCGCCCTTCCCCGACTTTGCCGACACTAAAACACTAAATAAAGCTATTATATTAACCCATAAACTGCCATTTCCTGACATCTCTGACACTAACTAAACTTATTAACCCCTAAAACCCCCCCCACATCACCGACACTAACTAAACCTATTAACCCCTAAACTGCTGCCCCCATATTGCAACTACATAATTTAAACTATATTAACCCCTAAACCTAACACCCCCTAACTTTAACATAATTAAAATAGAACTAAATTAAAGTTACAATTAACTATCTATTTAAAAATAAATACAAACTTACTTGTGAAATTAAAATAAAACCTAAGCTAGTTACAACATTACTATTTACTAACTACCTAATTAAAATAAATACAAACTTACCTGTAAAATAAAAATAAAACCTAAGCTTAAACTAATAAAACCTAACATTACTAAAAATAAGTTGTTATGCATAATAGGGTGGTCTGTGAGGGGTAGTTATGTAGCAAGATTAACATTCTTTATTGTATCAATATTGTGTTATAATGCAAATGTATCAAATATAAGTATGTGTACCTCTGCAAACCTGAAACTACTGAATCTTCACCAGAGGCCAGTCTGCTGGGTGACTGATCCCAGCCTGCTCCATTTGCATCACAAAGGTGCTTCACTAAATGTGTGTGAAATATATCACATTATAATTTGCCATATAGTTAGAAAATACTCGGCAATGTGGCGCTTCTGTTCTCCTATGTCATTACTAAAAAAAACAATTAAGATTACTACAAATAAAAAGCGTAACATTACAAAAAATGATCCAAAATAATAAAAGTTATTCCTATTCTAATACCCCCGTTTAAAAAAAAAAAAACACCCCAAAATAAAAAACAAACAAATCTATAATAAACTTTTTTTTTCGTAGGGCATTGCCCTAAAGTTAACAGCTCTTTTACAAAAAATTAACACCCCTAACATTACAAACCTCCACCCCCCCAGACCCACAAAATATAAAAAACCTAACTAAAATAACCTAATCTATCCATTATCCTGAAATGGGCATTTGTATGGGCATTACCCTTAAAAGGGAATTCAGCTCTTTACTGCCCTTAAAAGGGCATTCAGCTCTTTTTTGGCGCATTAAAATAAAAAAAGCCCTAATCTAAAAAAGAAAACACCCCGAAAAAACCCTAACACTAACCCCTAAATCGGTACTCACACTTCCCGAAGTCCGGTGAAAGATCTTCGTCCCAGCAGCGAAGCATCTTCTTCCAGCGGCTCTATCTTCATCCATCGCGGGACCGGCATCTTCTATCTTCTTCATCCCTGTGGAGGTTGAGTGGTCGGTGGAAGTGTGGAAACGGAGGTCCAAGCGAAGGTCCAGGAGGAGGTCCATCGGTTCGACATGGAGGTCCTTTTCATGTGATTGTCCGCTGCACACTGAGGATTCAATGCAAGGTACACCTTTTATATTGGAGTACCACTGCATTCCTATTGGCTGAAAAATTCAAATCAGCCAATAGGAATGAGAGCTGCTTAAATCCTATTGGCTGATTTGAACAGCTTATAGGATTTAAGCATCTCTCATTCCTATTGGCTGTTTTGAATCCCCATGCCCATACAAATGCCCTTTTTGGGGCAATAGGTAGATTAGTTTTTTTTAGTTAGGTTTTTTTTAAATTTGTGGATTTGGGGGAGTGGGGGTCTGTAATATTAGGGGGTGTTTGTTTTAATTTTTTGCAAAAGAGTTGTTAACTTTAGGGCAATGTCCTACAAAAGGCCCTTTAAAGGCTTTTAGGTAGTTTATTATAGATTAGGGTTTTTTTTTTATTTTGGGGTGGTTTCTTTTTCAAACGAGGTATGAGAATAGGAATAATTTTTATTATTTTGGATACAAATGCCCTTTTGGATACAAATGCCCTTTTCAGGGTTGTTGTTTTTTTATTTCGTGGGTTGGGGGGTTGTAATGTTAAGGGGTGTTTGTTTTTATTATTTTGCAAAAAGCTGTTAACTTTAAGGCAACGCCCTACAAAAGGCCCAGGTAGTCTTTTTATTTTGGGGTGGGTTTTTTTTTGTTTTTTTTTAAATGGAGTATAAGAATAGGAATAATTTTATTATTTTGGATAATTTCCTTTGTTATATTTTTTAATGGTAGTTTTTTTTTTTAATTTTAGTGTTTATTATTTTTTGTAACTGTAGTTTAAATTTTTTTGTAACGTTAGGTTTTTTATTTTTAGTAATGTTACGTTTCTTATTTTTAGTAATGTTAGGTTTTTTAAGTTTAAGCTTAGGTTTTATTTTTATTTCACAGGTAAGTTTGTATTTATTTTAACTAGGTAGTTAGTAAATAGTTATATTGTAGCTAACTTAGGTTTATTTTTATTTCACAGTAAGTTTGTATTTATTTTTAAATAGGTAGATAGTTAATAATTGTAACTTTAATTTAGTTTTTTTTTAATTATGTTAAAGTTAGGGGTGTCAGGTTTAGGGGTTAATATTGTTTAATTAACTAGTTGCGATGAGGGGGCGGCAGTTTAGAGGTTACTAGGTTTAGTTAGTGTTGGCGATGTGGGGGTAAAGCACTTTAGAGGTTAATCGTTTAAGTTGGTGTTGGTGATGTGGGGGTACGGCGGTTTAGGGGTTAATAGCTTTATTTAGTATTTTATTTAGTGTCGGCGATGTCTGGAAACGTTGCTTTCAAGGTTAATAGGTTTTGTTAGTGTTGGCAATTTGGGAGTATGGCGGTTTAGGGGTTAATAGGTTTAGTTAGTTTTGGAGATGTGGGGGCAGCGGTTTAGGGGTTAATAGCTTAATTTAGTGTCGGGAGCAATGATTTAGGGATTGATAGGTTTATTTAGTGTCAGCGATGTGGGGGCGGTGGTTTAGGGGTTTATAGCTTTAGTTAGTGTTGGTGATGTGGGGGTACACTGATTTAGGGGTTAATAGCTTTATTTAGTGTTGGCGATGTGGGTGACGGTGGCGGTTTTAAATAATTTTGTTCCTGAAATCACGGCATATTAGTTATGTTAAGTTAAATAGTTTTTTCAGATCCATTTTTTTATTCATATGCATTATTCTAAACTTTGACTACTTGCCTGATGAAAAAGCGTGGTTAGTGCTTAGAAAAGCGTAGCGAATTGTACTGACCTTATTTTTATATGTTTTATTTGTAAATTGTTATTTACAAGGTATTTTATCAAATATATACATTTCTTTTTAAATTTACTGGAGTCTCCTTTTCATTATTTGCCATTTGGAGCGATCTTGCATTGTAGCAGAGAACAACCTTGGCTTTTATGTGCACTAGGTCACTACAATATACCTAGTATGCTCCATTTGCACTACAGTGTGCAAAACACTCTGTGAGTATCCATTTGTTGGGAACAACTAGTGTGTTTGTTCTACCTAATTGATCTGCACTAGGAGTCGCCCTCTTTATTTCTTCCATATTCTAGACTGCAGGATTTGATTCTGATTCCAGGAGGAGCTGTCATTGCACTGGTGCACAGTTTACTGGGACACTGCTGAGTTCCCGGTCCATTTGCCTAGGCATTATCTTTGCCTCTACATTTTGTGAGTATAATTTCAACTCTCGCTTTTTGTCTGTGACATATTGGCTACACTAGGAGGCGCCCTTTCTCTTTTTTGTATTTAGAATAGAATAATGTATATGAATAAAGAGTGGATCCGAAATAACAAACGGATCCGAAAAACATTTTAACTTAACATAACTAATTTGGCGAAACAATTTTTTTTTTTAACGTAACTAATTTGCCGAAACAAAATTATTTATTTAACTAATGAAAACTAAACAAAAAAAATGTTTTAGCGTTGCACATGTCTAGTTAAATTATGTATAGTAAAACAGCTTTGCAATACACTTTCATTCTATATTTTACCAATATGTTCATAGCAGGCTTCACAAACCTGATACTATCCCTGTCACATATCTGTCCCAAATTAACTAAAAAGCAATAGAATTTTTCTAATAAAATGACAATGGCTAGTTCTGTGTACTCCAGTAACATTTCTTTGTTGTCTCTCTCAACTCTGGTGAGAATATCTAAGATATAATGAAAGTACAAACAATCTTAGAAAGGCAACATTTTAACTGAAGAGTTGTTTATTTCACTATGCAAAGTTGTAGATGTGAAGGAGAGACATATACATTGCAATATAATGCTAATAAAACAACAACTAAATAACCTTAACATTTTTGTGTGACTTCTCTCCATGTCGACATGTTTGTGATCATCATCAGTCCATTAGTATGTTCATTTTTTTGGCAAAACAGCAGAAAAAAATGTAACTAAATGTTGTTTACTGTTCCTTTAAATTTAAACTAGCTTACAGTATTTGCTCAGGCCTGGCTTTTTCCAGTCAGACAAAGTAGGAGGAAAAAAGAACAAATGGGTGTTTACACAAAAATAAATCACAAGTAATAGCCTGTTAACCGTGATGGTATATGTAGACAGTGAAGAACACTCTACACCCACCCCTTGATTTTCTTGTGATTGACAGTTCAGACTCGATCCTGTATGGCAGGGTTCCTCCCTCCCTGAATGCAGGTGTATGCGAACAGGGAAACGGGTCTAAAGTCACACGCCTAAAAGCTCTCTAATTCACAGAGGCTAAGGCATTAAACCAATAAGTGGTGACATAACAGATACCCCTTTGAAAACACACTAGGTAAATACCTTGTCACAATCTGCTCCAGCGGCTTTCCTGATGTCCCACCGTAATGCAGAGTTAATTACCTAGGTTGAAGAGAGGGGGCTGTAAGCGACCCCTGGTCCCACAAGCTGTCCCTCGGTGATCAAATGAATCAGCAGTTAGCGGCCAAACACCAGTGCTCACTCTGGCCTGGATATAAAGTGAAGCACAAAAGAAAACACAGGAGCGATATCCTGATGTGGTTGTGTATAACTGTTTATATCTATAATGCTGTGTCCTTCCACTAGCCTGTAATGTGTTGTTTTTTATTTTTTTGGCACATTGGTCTAATTGGCTTGCTTTATATCGTCTAGTATTGTCCATCGGGGTGGCGTGTTTACCTATGTTTTTACCTTTAATGATGACGTGCACTACAGGGGCGGACCCCGTGTAAGGGGTAGGCGTTTTGTTTTTGTTTTTGTTGCCTAGCCAATTAGAGCTTTTACGATACTGAGCCATGACAGCGGGCCCCGCTCAACACTGGAGAGTATGATCCCTATGACGGTATGGGGTCACGCGGTTGAGTTGCGCTATGCACATCTGATCCTCTGTTCCCCGTTATCAACGGGGCGCTGGCTAACCGCGAACCAATTCTGTTGTAATATAGGAGCATTGGGATAATTTTGTTTTGTTTAGGATTGTTACTATTATCCCTGCTTCATTCACTTGTTTGTGTCCAATGTATTCATACACTGTTAGTTATTAGATTGCTGACAGCTAACGAATAGGATTTGGTAGGGGGTGATGGGTGTGTGTGCGTTTGAACTTGTTATTGATTGGTTAATTGACTGGAGGGTGTGTATCTCCTAATCCAATCAAATCTGGAGCTAAGTTTTTTAAACCTTTTCTTGATCACTTGTGTTTTAAGAGGCTATGAGTAAGGCTCACGCCGAAACGCGTTAGCCGCTGTCTTGTTATTTAGCTCATTTTTTTCTGCACCACCATCTCTGTATTGGTTTAACTATTTTAAGAGGGATGTTTCCCTGACTATTTTGTGTTACTTTTTGTACCCTGTTCATGTTTTTTCATTAAATCACTGTGCAACGGCCATCCCCAGGTGCTCCTGTGTTTTCTTTTGTGCCTGGCTTTTTCCAGTTGAATTTGTTTTTAGTATTTGTGTATAGTATTTGCAGAATTAAGAGTGAAGAAACAAATTGACCCCACAATATTTTGAGTATATTTTATTTTCTTTGAAGCTTCTTAATAAGAAAAAAGACAAGAACCACAATTTTTTTTTCTTCTGTGGTTCAGACAGAGCAAACAATTTTAAATGACTTCCCAGTTTATTTCTATTATCTACTTCAGAGCTTTCCAAACTTTTCATGTTGGTGACACACTTTTTAGCCCTACATAATTTTGTGACACAGTAATTCAGTTGTACTAGCAAACAGGAGGTTAAACTAACTTGTTTTAAGAGATACGGACACATACATAAATTATATAATAACAGAATGTATTTACAAGTAACAGTAAGTATGTGCAAGAATTAAAAAAAAGTTTAATATCCTCAATAGCTACTTACTATTTTAATGGGATGTATGAGGTTGATGGGATGAACATAGTTTCTGAATATTTTGTGGAATATTAGATAAAGACAGTCGCATTTCATCATCAAGCAGTTTTAAGCTTCCTATCCATATATCAAGAGCAGGAGCAGCAATGCATTACTGGGAGCTAGCTGCAAAAAAAAAAGAAAAAACACTTTGACTCCTGACTTCCACTCAGCGTTTAAACTGCCGCCCTCAGCTCTGTGAGTCTGACTGACTACTGTCTACACTGCAAACGCACTGCTGTCCCACTCACTGACTACACAAGCAGTCAAAAGCCGACTGAGGAGACTGCACGTGCAGCCAGGAGCCAATGTGCCACCAATGGAAATAGTTTCAGTTCCCACTGAGCTGTGCCAATAGGTTAAGATGATCTGTGACCCACTAGGTATCAATCACGTGTCAACCATGTGATATGCATAGCAGGCATGCGGAAAGTTGGAAACCAAAAAACAATTAAAAATAAAAAAAAATGTGTGCTGAAGCAAGGACACACCTACATACTGCCGCCGACACACTAATTTGTCACGACACACAGTTTGGAAAGCACTGATCTACTTTGTTTTCTTTTTTGAAAAGTATTCCTAGGTAGTTTCAGAAGCCGCTGATTAGTGGCATCTTGTAATTGGCTTTCAGCTAGCTCTCAGTAGTGCATTACTGCTCCTTTAACAAGGGATACCAAGAGAATGAAGCAAATTAGATAATATATATAAGTTAATTGGAAATTTGTTTAAAAATCTGTGACCTATCTGATACAGGAATGAAAACTTTTGGGTTATATATGTGTGTGTCTGTTATTGGTTGAACATTGGGGGCATAGAAATAAAAGGAAACCTTGTCATATGTCAGAGAGAAAACATGACTGCTCATTTTAATTTTGAAGGAAGTGCAATTGCATTTTATTTTTATTATGCATTTATTGATATTGCAATTCTACTGTATTTAATGGTCATTTAATATTCTAAGCCTAAATTGAAAAGAAAACATTTGGACATCATGTAGGTTAGAATTATTTAATTTTACGTTAGAACTGAGGTGGAATGTAGATATTTGCATTTAAAAGATAATATAATATAGGTATAGCTGAGCTATGAATCATACATTACAGAAATAGCACTTTATGAAAGTGGGGTAATCAACATTTCTTTCAGTAGGAAAACTGTAATCAGACTTCAAGGTATGACATATAAACACTTAAACAGTAGCTCAAATGTAAAACAAAAGAAAATGTGCTGTAATTCAGTTGACACACAAATGAGGGGAGACACTAATTAAAGCTGAACTGTAAGATGCAGTTACCAAATGTATCACAGGCAGGGCCAGTGATAAGATTTTTGGCTACACAAGGGAAGACACATTTTTCCACACCCCCCACCTCATGAAAGTGTATACACTGCCATTGCTGCTTATCAAATTGTTCTAATGATGAATTAAGCAGATATAGATAACTATTTTATCTATAATGATAAAGAAAATAGATTTCCCTTGTCACATCAAATTCTGTTAATCTGATTTATTATAATTATAATAGCTATAACAATTAATCAACTGTCTCTTTGCATATTGAATCTAACCATTATACCATGCCTGATACTTGCATGTCTAAAATAAAAATGTTGAAAGCACAAAAGTTCTCAAGCAGAGAACCTGCAATCGCCCCTATACAGCAAGACTGCAGAAAAGCGTGAGAGCAGGGCCTGTCAATCACCCAAAACAAGCTAGTTTTAAGGGTTTTATGCTGGCATAAGAAGCAGAAACTGTTTTTTAAATGTATGGTTGCATAATCCCTATTGCATGCCTGAATTGCTGTCAGGGTTTTTTCCCTGTTGTGTTTGCCATGTGCTGCTGGCAGCCATTTTACTCACCTCTCTTCCTGACTATGGTGCATTGTGGGGGATGCTGCTCAATTCCTGCACTTCCTTTTATGGCCAGACTGGTGTGCATCATCAAAGTGAGACAGGATGCAGTCTCAGAATTGTGATGTCATCACTTATTATTTAAAGGGCCTCTGTTCAGTATGCTTTGCCTTTGCGTTGCCTCAGACCTGCTTGTGAGAGTTCCTGTGTATTACCTGGCTGCCTGACGTCCTTCCTGGATCCTGATCCCTGGCTTGTTCCTGACTCTGCTGTTTTCCTTGTTCCTGATTCCGGCTCGTCTGACTATTCGCTTTGGCTCCTGACTCAGCTCGTCTGACTACCAGCTCTGGTTTTGATTCCTGGCTTGTTATTTGACTTGTGGACTTTTTATTATTTTTTGCTATTAATAAAGGTGTGATTATTTTTGCACTTCTCGTCTCAGTCTGATTCCTGGCACCCTGACATTACGCAAAGGCCATGAATCCTGATGGTGCTAATAATCCACCTTTACCTGCAATCATTTCCAGGATAGATGTACAGGATCACCGCTTGGATCAATTTGCACTAGCCCTGCAAACCCTGCTGACTCGCACTGCACATTTGGACCAAAGTGTTCCGCAAGTTATGGCTGCTCCTGTTTCCGCTGCTGCAGCTATGCCTACCAGGAGCATGTCCGGTTCTGCACCTCTATCTCAGCGATATGGAGGTGATCTTATTCAGTGCAGAGGGTTTTTGAACCAGGTTGGCATTTACTTTGAGATGTTACCTCAGGTGTTTCCCTCTGACAGAGCTAAGGTGGGATTTCTCATCTCGTTACTCTCTGACACAGCTCTTGTCTGGGCTAATCCCTTGTGGGAGACTAATAAACCTGTGATTACAAATTACCCTGAATTTGTGGCCTCCTTTCGAAGGGTATTTGATGTTCCGGCTCGATCCTCCTCTGCTGCTAAACGACTCATGTCCATTCAGCAAGGTACAAGATCTGTTGCTCAGTATGCTATTGAGTTCCGTACGTTTGCCGCAGAGGTAGGTTGGAACAATGAAGGTTGGAACAATGAAGCCCTTGTTGCCACCTTCTTTCATGGGCTCTCTGATGCGATTAAAGACGAAGTTGCTGCCAGAGATTTACCAGAGGATCTCGAGGCATTGGTGTCTTTTTTTATCCTAATTGACATCAGACTCAGAGAGGGGCCCTCTTTCAAGGAACGCTTGCGGAAGCCTCCTGTTCCGTTTTCTCCTACGTGTTCATTCCCACCCATGCCTCCCTCTCCTCCCATGCCTCCTGGTCCCGAGTCACCAGGTACTGCTGGGCCGATGCAGCTGGGATTCACGCATCTCTCCATGGAAGAGAGGGCCTTTAGGAGGAGGGAGGGGCTCTGCCTCTATTGTGGGTTACAGGGCCACCTTTTGAAGTCTTGTCCTACACGGCCGGGAAACGCTCACACCTAAGGTCCTGTCGGGGGCAGACCATGGGTGGTTTATGCTTGTCCCCGGAACCACTTAAGGAGAAACCTTTGGTCACGGTTGACCTTTCTTGGGTGGACTCCTCCATAGTCACCCAGGCTCTTGTTGACTCCGGTGCTGCGGGCTATTTCATTGACAGTGCTTTTGTATCAAAGCACTCCATTCCTGTTTTGCCTCGGTCCGTTCCACTTGCTATTGAGGCCATTGATGGCAGGCCCCTTCAGCCCGCACTCGTTACTCACGAAACTGCTACGTTGTCCATGGCTGTTGGGGCTCTCCATTTTGAAACCCTCCAGTTCCAGGTGATAAACTCTCCGCATTTTCTGGATGTTCTGAGTTATCCCTGGCTCCAAAAGCACAATCCAAGTCTCGACTGGCGCAGGTCAAAAATGTTGTCGTGGTCCCCGCAATGTATTTTCACTTGTCTTTGGAAACCAGTTAAAGTCTTGTGCACTTCTTCGGTTTCTCAATTGCCAGAGGAGTATCGAGAGTTCCTAGACCTGTTTGACAAGGTGCGTGCCAGTACGTTGCCTCCTTACCGGTCTTACGATTGTGCCATAGACCTGCAACCCAGAGCCATTCCCCCTCAGGGCCGGGTGTACCCTCTGTCTGTTGCAGAGAATTGTGCTATGGAGGAGTATGTTGCCGATGCTCTGTCGTGGGGAATCATCCGCAAATCCTCTTCTCCTGCAGGGGCTGGCTTCTTCTTTGTGAAGAAAAAGGGTGGCGAGTTAAGACCATTTATCGATTATAGGGGTCTTAATCGTCTTACCATTAAGAATGCTTACCCTATTCCGCTTATTACGGAACTCTTTGACCGCCTCAAGGGAGCTACGGTCTTTACTAAACTTGATTTGAGAGGAGCGTACAATCTCGTTAGGATTAAGGAGGGCCACAAATGGAAAACAGCATTTAACACCAGGAGTGGGCATTATGAGTATCTTGTAATGCCCTTTGGCCTATGTAATGCTCCTGCTGTTTTTCAGGAATTTATTAATGATGTCCTATGAGATATGTTGCAACAGTGTGTTGTGGTGTACTTAAACAACATCCTCATACACTCACCCACACTTGAGGCTCATCGTTCTGTTGTTACACGGGTTCTTCAGAGACTACGTGAGAACGGCCTGTTTTGTAAACTCGAGAAATGTGAGTTTCATCAGACTCAAGTAACCTTCCTACGTCATGTTATCTCTGTTGCAGGGTTCTCCATGGACCCTGACAAGTTATCTGCAGTTCTGCAGTGGCCTCGTCCAGTTGGTTTTCGGTCTATTTAACGTTTTTTGGGGTTCGCCAATTACTATAGAAAGTTTATTAAAAACTTTTCTTCCTTGGTCAAACCTATCACAGACATGAACCGTAAAGAGAATGATCCTCTCCATTGGTCACCTACTGCCATTAAGGCCTTTGATAGTCTTAACACTGCCTTTGCTGCCGCTCCAGTTCTGGCTCATCCTAACCCTGTCCTGCCTTTCGTTCTTGAGGTCGATGCGTCTGAGACTGGAGTAGGTGCCCTCTTGTCTCAACGTCCTACGCCTGATGGTTCCTTGCATCCGTGTGGTTTCTTCTCTAAGAAATTGTCTCCAGCGGAGTGCAATTATGAAATTGTCCATAATTTTGGCACTTAAGGAATGGAGGCATCTTCTCGAGGGTACTAGCGTGCCAGTACTCATTCTTACTGACCACAAGAATTTAACTTATCTATCTGAAGCAAAACGTTTGTCGCCCCGACAGGCCAGATGGGCGCTATTTTTGTCTCGGTTTAATTATGTTGTCTCCTACCTGCCTGGTAGTAAGAATGTTAGGGCTGATGCCCTCTCTCGACAATTTTCGCCTCTGCCAAGGAGGAGTCTGTACCTACTCCTGTTATACCTCCTGACCATATTTTGGCTACCATACGTACTAATTTGACTTCTCCCTTGGGGGAGGAGATCCTGGCTGCACAAACCAATGCACCTCCTGAGAGACCTAGTGGTAAGTGTTTTGTTCCTGAGAATTTTTGAACTAAACTTTTGCACACTTACCCCTATCCTAAAGTCACAGATCACCCAGGCAAGAACCAAATGATTTGGTCTGTCACTCGACAATTCTGGTGGCCAGGTCTTCGTTCTGATGTTGCTGCGTATGTTGCCTCCTGCTCAGTTTGTGCGCAGAATAAGACTCATTGACGTCTTCCTGTGGGTCTTCTTCAACCTATTGCTAATGGTGAGCATCTTTGGACACATCTTTCCATGGACTTCATTGTCGAGCTCCCTGTTTCCAATGGCAATACTGTTATCCTTATGGTGGTTGACCGTTTTTCTAAAATGTCACATTGCGTTCCCTTGATGAAGCTGCCTACCGCTCAGGAGCTTGCTTCAATTTTTGCCCGGGAGGTCTTCCGTTTACATGGGTTACCCAAGGAGATAGTTTCGGACTGGGGTAGCCAGTTTGTCTCCAGATTTTGCCGTTCCTTTAGTGCTCAAATGTGGATCCAGCTTTCCTTCTCCTCTGCATATCACCCTCAATCCAATGGGGCTGCGGGACGGTCTAATCAAGCTCTGGAACAGTTCCTCCGTTGCTATGTCTCAGATCACCACAATAATTAGTCTGAACTGTTACCTTGGGCAGAGTTTGCTCGTAATAGTTATATTAATGCTTCCGCCAAGATATCCCGGTTCATGACGAATTATGGGTTTCAACCATCCTTGTTGCCCGATTCATTCATGTCTCAGGGAATTCCGGCTTTGGAGGAGCATCTCTGGCAACTCCGTTCCACGTGGGAGCAGATTCAGGATTGCCTTCATCGTTCTATGCAGCGCCAAACGTTCCAGGCTGATCGTAGGCGTCTGCCCGCACCTTCCTACAAGGTTGGTGAGAGAGTTTGGCTGTCCTCCCGCAACTTGAACCTTCGTGTGCCTTCCAATAAATTGGCTCTCCGTTATGTTGGTCCATTTCGAATAGTCCAACGGGTTAATCCTGTGGCCTACGCTCTTGACCTTCCTCCTGCTATGCACATCTCCAATGTTTTTCATATCTCCCTCTTGAAACCATTGCTTTGTAATCGGTTTACCACTGTGTTGCCTCGTCCCCATCCTATCTTTGTTGACAACCATGAGGAGTATGAGGTCAGCAGCATTATTGACTCTCGTATGTCCAGGGGTCATGGACAGTATTTGGTTCACTGTAGAGGCTACCGTCTGGAGGAGCGTTCTTGGGTTCCCTCCTCTGATGTTCATGCTCCCGCCCTCCTCGGTGCCTTCCAAGCCCATTTCCCCAATAAGCCTTTTGTCCTCCTGCGGGGGAGGGGTCGTTGAGGGGAGGGTACTGTCAGGGTTTTTTCCCTGTTGTGTTTGCCATGTGCTGCTGGCAGCCATTTTACTCACCTCTCTTCCTTACTATGGTGCATTGTGGGGGATGCTGCTCAATTCCTGCACTTCCTTTTATGGCCAGACTGGTGTGCATCATCCATGTGAGACAGGATGCAGTCTCAGAATTTTGATGTCATCACTTATTATTTAAAGGGCCTCTGTTCAGTATGCTTTGCCTTTGCTTTGTCTCAGACCTGTTTGTTAGAGTTCCTGTTTATTACCTGGCTGCCTGACGTCCTTCCTGGTTCCTGATCCCTGGCTTGTTCCTGACTCTGCTGTTTTCCTTGTTCCTGATTCTGACTCGTCTGACTATTCGCTTTGGCTCCTGACTCGGCTCATCTGACTACCAGCTCTGGTTTTGATTCCTGGCTTCTTATTTGACTTGTGGACTTTTTATTATTTTTTGCTATTAATAAAGGTGTGATTATTTTTGCACTTCTCGTCTCAGTCTGATTCCTGGCACCCTGACAATTGCAAGCTTTGAATGCATTTTGATAATTTTTACAATAAGTATACATTTTTCAAGCCCTACAATAGATCACATTAACTTGCAGTTGAGTAAGGCAAATTTTAGCCAGGGGACCAGTACAACTCACACTTATTTTGAACGATGATAGACTAATAAACACATCACTCTGCACTATATGATAGTGCAAGCCAACTATACACTAAAGCAGTTTCCGGAGGTAGTGAAAGAGAAATTGATGGAGAAGGTGCAATTGGGAAGGATGTTAGGCCACTTTACAGAGTTACCAATTACAGATTTGGTTGTGTCCCCGCTAGGGGTAGTGCCCAAGAAAGAGCCGGGAAAGTTTTGACTGTTTCAGCACCTCTCCTATCGGCACTTCAGTCAATGATGCCATTGACCCAGCATTGGCCTCAGTGCATTACCAGTCCTTTGATGAGGCACTGTTGGTAGTTCGGTGCGGGTTGGGGGCTGAGCTGGCAAAGTTGGACATTGAGTTGGCTTTTCATTTGTTGCCATTGCATCTGGCTTCCTTCCGGTTAATGGGGTGCAAACTGCAATGGGAATATTATGTGGATAGGTGCCTCCCCATGGGCTGCTCGCTGTCTTGTGCACTATTTGAAACGTTCAGCTAATTTTTGCACTGGGCAATGGTGGCAGTATCTGGGGATAATGCAGTGGCACATTATTTAGATGATTTTCTCTTGGTAGGCACACCGGGATCGGGTGGTTGTGCTAGATTAATAGGAACTATGCGATTTCTGATGGTGAAATTCAGGGTTCCATTAGTAGGACAAGACACAGGGGCCTTGCACGCACCTGGCGTACTTAGGTATAGAAATAGATATGACAGCTGAGCTGTGCTGCCTGCCGAGTGAGAAAGTTCAAAAGCTCCTGGAAGCGGTTTGTGTGGCTGCTGCGGGAGAATGATTGCAGACATAGTCTATGCAAACTTTGCTAGGCATGTTGAATTTTGCCTGCAGGGTTATCCCTATGGGCAGGATATTAAATTGGTGAACTGAGAGACATCTGAGGCCGTCTAGGGCAGGCAGAATAAAATGGATTTTAACAGGATGTGTCTATGGCCTAAACAGAGGTTGATAAGTCAGGATCTGCAGCTTTTTACTGATGCTGCAGTGACATTTGGTGCATTTTTCAGTGGGGAGAGGTGCAAGGGCCCATGGCCTGTAGAATGGCACTAGCAGGGTCTTACAAAACACTTGACCCTGCTTGAGCTATTCCCCATTGTAATGGCAGTGGAGCTATGGGCTGAATGGCTGAGAGATAGGGTGGTCACGTTTTGGTCTGATAACCTCAGCATGGTGCATGCTATCAACAACTTGTCCGTTTCATCCCCTGTTGTAGTAAGATATCTGCGTTTTCTGGTGTTTTGCGTTGCCTCCATGACAATATTCACTTCTCAACACGTCACATGCCGGGGTTAGATAATGTAGTTGCGGACGCATTGTCTCATTTTAAATGGGAGCAATTCAGGAATTTAGTCCCAGATTCAGCTGGGGTAGGACTGACTTGTCCTCCTTTTCTCTGGCAGCTCGCAGAAGTAGGGAGTCATTCTGTCACTAGTGGGTTCGGCCTTAGCACCTGTGACTTGGGCCGCCATTTATCCCACTGGAGAGCATGGGAAGAGTTTTGCAAGAGACATCAGGTGTCAGTAAGGGATGGTCCGCAGGTAATGTTACTTGAGTGGTTGTCAGTGCTTAGGGTGAATGGTATGCGGAAAGGGGCTGTGCATGCCTGACTGGCAGCTATTTCTTACTTTTACAATTTGCTTGCGATCCCTGACCCAGCTGGGTCCTTTTTGATTAAGCAAATAGCTCGAAGCTGGGGGCGTACGGAGATTAAGGTGCCCAGCGTCAGAGAGCCCATTACGAGTGAGCGCCTTGAGAAACTGTTAATTGGTTTGCAGAGGGTTTGTACATCTTCGTATGAGTGTTCTCTGTTTCAAACAGCTTTTGTCCTGGCCTTTGCTGGCGCTTTGTGCATGAGTAAACTGGTAGCGCCGGCGGCACAGGTTTCAGGGAAAGGTGTCCTGTTTCAGCATGTCAGAGTGTATGAGTCAGTAGTGCTATTATTCATCCCGGTCTAAGACGAACCAGGATGGTAAGGGCGCCTGGGTGACTTTGGGTGTACCACCTGCCCGGTTAGGGTATTGGCTGAGTTATTGAGGGTTCGCCCTCCAGGGGGGACACAATTCTTAATACACGTGAATGGATCTTCGCTGTCGGTCTACCAGTTCAAGAGAGTGTTGAGGACTGCGGCTGTTAGCGTAGGTCTAAATCCGCGTAATATAGGGACGCATTCCTTCAGAATAGGGGTGGCAACGTCTGCCGCGGCAGAAGGGAAGTCTGCTGAGGGCATCAGGGGATTAGGGAGATGTCGCTCAGACAGGTACAAGCTGTATGTTAGGCCATTGTCACAGTAGCTTGTGGTGTTATATTTTGATTGTATAGTTAGCAAGTTTCATTATTGTTTTTTCAAGTTCTGCTCCAGGGGCTGTGCACATATGGATAGTGGGTCATTCATATGTCCACTCAGCAGCCATTCGGGCTGCCGCTTCTACAGGGGGTCAGCAGCTAGGCTTCCTTTCATCTAAGATGGTTAGATTGTAGGGGGATGTGCTGGCATGAGCTTCTGTTGATGCTCCAGGATGTGCATAGGCAATGGGGTAGGCCTCAGATACTTGTGATACATTTGGGTGGGAATGATGCTGGTAAAATCCCAGTCTTGGATCTCATCAGGATCATTCAAGCGGATATAGGTAGGTTGAGAACATGGTGCCCGGGCATCCATGTGGGGTGGCCCAATATGGTAGCTAGGCTACATTGGAGACACCAGGGTTCAGCGGGAGCTGGGTACAGGATCAGAAAGAAGGTCAACAGAGAGGTGGGGAAGATAGTATGCGGGTTGCAGGGGTTTGTGATTCAGCACCCTAACTTGACGGCCGACCAGAAGGTCTTATACTGCCCCGATGGGATGCACTTATCTGAGATGGGTTTAGACCTATTTTTGGGTAATTTGAGATCTGCTTTGGCCACACAACTTTACGTTGTGTATGAGGTGGTGGCAAGAGTCTCTTGTTGATATGGTGGGGAGAGGTAGCGTCCTAATTTGAAGCTTTGGGGTGGAGTGATGATCAGGCTGGGGGAAAGGCAACGTCACTAGGTCCGAGCCTAGGGTGCCTTTTCCTCGCAGGTAGGCATACCAGGAGAACTCCTCCTAACCCCCTTGGCTAACATCCGATGGGGCGAAGTAACCCGGGGGACTCCGTCATAACCTAAAACAAACATTTGGGTCCCTACCTCACAATATATGAGTTTTTGGTAGGTACTCATGCCTGCCAAGCATATTTGAATATGCGGTCAGTTACCGGGTAACCTCCTAGGGTGACCATTCACACTAGTTTTATTAAGTTAATAAATGCGATCTGTTGGTCTTCCTCCATCTCTGTTGTCATGTCCATTATTTCAGGGAATTAATGGGGGAGTAATAAAGTTATCGAGTTAAGTTTGAGTTATTTCACTGGTATCCCGGACTAGGCTATCCAGTCCTTATGATAGTGTAGTGACCCCTAAAGGTAATGAAGCATATTAAGGGCTGTAGCCCTGGCAGGGATAGGAATGTGAGGGATTGTATGGATGTGCAGTTTAAGGGGAGTGACTCACCTGGGGGTTTAAGAACAGATATTCTGGAGAATTCTGCCTCTTTCCTTCGGTGTTCTTCCCGAAATTGGAGTTGCCCACCCTCCCTTCCCTAGAAAAGAAATAATTTAGGAAGCATGAGAAGCGGCTACTATGTTTGCTTTAGTTAACATGACGGGGGTAGGTTTAGTCGAGCCAGCCTTGGGTAAGACCGTGTTAGTAATATTTGACTTCCACCAGTTTCTTATTCGGCTCTTTTCAGCTGTCAAGAGCTGGGCCCTTTAAGGGTGGGAGTGGTACTAGCTCTAAAAGCGAGAGGTAGCGGCCTAATTTGAAGCTTGGGGTAGAGTGATGGTCAGGCTGGAGGAAAGGCGACGTCACTAGGTCCTAGCATAGGGTGCCTTTGCCTCGCAGGTAGGCAGACCAGGAGAACTCCTCCTAACCCCCTTGGCTAACTTCTGATGGGGCGGAGTCATTCGAGGAACTCCGTCATATCCTAAAACAAAAATTTGGGCCTCTATCTGACAATGTAGAAGTTATTGGTAGGGACTCATGCCTGCAAAGCATATTTGAATACGCGGTCAGTTACTGGGTAACCTCCTAGGGTGACAGTTAACACTAGTTTGATTAAGTTAATAAATAAATCCTCCATCTCTGTTGTCATGCCCATTATTTCAGGGAATTAATGGGGGAGTAATAAAGTTATTGAGTTAAGTTTGAGTTATTTCACTGGTATCTCGGACTAGGCTATCCAGTCCTTATGAAGGCTGCTATATTTTTGCAGAAAGCACATGGGCTATGTAATGAGATATTTCAGCCAGATGCTTCCAGCTGTTCTGGCTGACCTGCACTCTATGCTTCATTATGTTTCAGTGGCGTCCCCTCCTAATCTAGCCAATATGCAACCAAATATGACCAAAACACACAAACTTGCATCTGACAATTAATCATTTATATTTTAAAGATATAGGGCCAGATTATGAGCTTAGCACTATTTAGTGATTTCACTAGAGTGCTAATTGAGCTAGTAGTAAACTTTTTGTGCGTGTCGGGTGGTGCTCGTATTACGAGTTGAAAGAAAAAAGTTATCACTCTCGCGGTAACTCGACTCACGCAAAAAGCCAAGCTTACAATATTGCGTGCGCAATTACCGATTCCCCTATAGAAGTTAATGGAGAAAAAAAAGTGGAAAAAACACCCAACTCGTGCACAAACCCGATTGCATATTCTTATGTGCACTAACCAGACATCATAATATGAACATTTTACATTCCAATGGTCTGCACATAGCAGAGTTTTTTACATACTGTATATCTGATGGTATTTTGATACAATATATATCTATACCTAAATATATAGATGATTATATATAAATATAGATATATATATAGGAATATCTATTTATGAATACATAGAACATATTCTGCTATGTGCAGAACATTGGAATGTGAATTGTTTTAAACACTTTTTAGTTTTGCGAAACAGTTAACCACAGCTATTAGAACATGCTAACCTGACGAGCATTAACTTGAATTACGCTCAAGCGATCACTTTTACTTTTAACTTGTAATATCAACGCAATTTCACCTGCGCGCAAATTAATGCGAAAACCTGATATCGCTCGTGCACAAACATTTGTGCTCCACTGGTAACCTGGCTCTTAAATTTAAAGTCATTATTTTATAATCAATGGAATACTAACAAAAGAAATAACATGTTAGAGAGTCATGAAAGACATTTTTAAATGGACTTTAAGCTCATGATTTGGTTCACCATAAACTCATTAATTTTGCCTAGTAAAAAAAAAAGGTTGCAATTTAATTATGTTTCTTGCTTTTGTATGATTTCACTCTACAAATTGTATGTTCTCCTCTCACTCTAGAAGGACCAGAATATGCTGTGCAGGATTCATAATCTTGACTCTGCGCCATTCTACACAATGATTGGGGGAGCTACTTTAGATCTGTCCCTAACTGGCCACATTAAAATGCTTTTAATCAGGCAATACTCCATCTTGCTGGGCAATGCTCTGCAGGCAATTGATTGTGATTTAATTAATTCTTTTAACACCGAATATATATTTACCAGAAATATTATAACTTCAGAGCCTAGATTTCATAATTTTCAGCCTGTCAAAATTTACAAAAACCCTACAGTTTATTTTTCTACATAGCATAAATATATGCTAAGTGATGCTAAGTGAGTATCATTTAAACAGTGCAAATGCATGTGGGAGTTTTGTAATAGCTTTAAATTGGTAGAAGTAATTTGCAATGTCTTTTGGACCAAGTAATGAAGGCTTCCATGATATTGATATTAACTAGCTAAGCCTGATGTTCTTAATAGAAAAGATGCCTGTTTAACAATATGTGCCCAATACAATGACCAACCCTTCAACAGAACAACAGGTACAAAAACAATGATAAGCAACAGGTTGTGATAAATAAGCATTACCATAGTCAATGCATGGCTAGCTGTATGTCAGCATTTATCTAATCCATAATAATGTTAAAAAAGTAATGGTAACACTAAGGCAGCATAATAATGTCCCTGGATAGTTACAGACCTGAGTATAAATTTCATAATTTTGTCAAAAAAAAAAAAAAAAAATATATATATATATATATATATATATATATATATATATATATATATATATATATATATATATATATATATATATATATATATATATATATACTGTATATATAAATATAGTGGGGCAAAAAAGGTATTTAGTCAGCTACCAATTTTGCAAGTTATCCCACTTAAGAAGATGAGAGAGGCCTATAATTTTCATAATAGGTATACCTCAACTATGAGAGACAAAATGTGGAAACAAATCCAGGCAATAACATTGTCTGATTTGGAAATAATTTATTTGCATATTATTATGGAAAATAAGTATTTGGTCACCTACAAACAAGCAAGATTTCTGGCTCTCGCAGACCTGTATCTTCTTATTTAAGAGGCTCCTCTGTCCTCCACTCATTACCTGTATTAATGGCACCTGTTTGAACTTGTTATTAGTATAAAAGACACCTGTCCACAACCTCAAACAGTCACACTCCAAACTCCACTATGGTGAAGACCAAAGAGCTGTCGAAGGACACCAGAAACAAAATTTTCTGTGAAAATTCAGGCTGGGAAGACTGAATCTGCAATAGGCATGCAGCTTGGTGTGAAGAAATCAACTGTGGGAGCAATAATTAGAAAATGGAAGACATACAAGACCCTTAATAATCTCCCTTGATCTTTGGCTCCATGCAAGATCTCACCCCGTGGGGTCAAAATGATCACAAGAATGGTGAGCAAACATCCCAGAACCACAGGGGGGGACCTAGTGAATGACCTGCAGAGAGCTGGGACCAACGTAACAAAGGCTACCATCAGTAACACACTATGCTGCCAGGGACTTAGATCCTGCAGTGCCAGACGTGTCCC